>NW_024404515.1:32112-150567 GCF_905171775.1 Rana temporaria | reverse complement strand
ACACCACTATGACATCACTATACCACTATGACATCACACCACTATGACATCACACCACTATGACATCACTATACCACTGTCATCACTATACCACTATGACATCACAACACTTTATCACTATGACATCACATCACTATGACATCACTATACCACTATGACATTATACCACTATGACACCACTATACCACTATGACATCACACCACTATGACATCACTATACCACTATGACATCACACCACTATGACATCACTATACCACTATGTCATCACTATACCACTATGACATTATACCACTATATCACTATGACATCACATCACTATGACATCACTATACCACTATGACATTATACCACTATGACATCACTATACCATCACACCACTATGACATCACTATACCACTATGACATCACTATATCACTATGACATCACTATACCACTATGACATCACACCACTATACAACTATGACACCACTATGACATCACTATACCACTATGACATTACGCCACTATGACATCACTATACCACTATGACATCACACCACTATACAACTATGACACCACTATGACATCACTATACCACTATGACATCACACCACTATGACATCACACCCCTATGACATCACTATACCACTATGTCATCACTAAACCACTATGACATTATACCACTATATCACTATGACATCACATCACTATACCACTATGACATCACACCACTATGACATCACTATACCACTATGACATCACTATACCACTATGACATCACACCACTATACAACTATGACACCACTATGACATCACTATACCACTATGACATCACTATATCACTATGACATCACTATACCACTATGACATCACTATACCACTATGACATCACACCACTATATCACTATGACATCACATCACTATACCACTATGACATCACTAAATCACTATGACATCACACCACTTTGACATCACACCACTATATGACATCACATTACTATATCACTATGACATCACACCACTATACAACTATGACCCCACTATGACATCACTATACCACTATGACATCACACCACTATGACATCACTATACCACTATGACATCACACCACCATACAACTATGACACCACTATGACATCACTATACCACTATGACATCACTATACCACTATGACATCACACCACTATATCACTATGACATCACATCACTATGACATCACTATACCACTATGACATCACTATACCACTATGACATCACACCACTATGACATCACACCACTATGACATCACTATACCACTGTCATCACTATACCACTATGACATCACACCACTATATCACTATGACATCACATCACTATGACATCACTATACCACTATGACATTATACCACTATGACATCACTAAACCACTGTCATCACTATACCACTATGACATCACACCACTATATCACTATGACATCACATCACTATGACATCACTATACCACTATGTCATCACTATACCACTATGACATTATACCACTATATCACTATGACATCACACCACTATGACATCACTATACCACTATGTCATCACTATACCACTATGACATTATACCAACTATATCACTATGACATCACACCACTATGACATCACACCACTATGACATTATACCACTATGACATCACTATACCACTATGACATCACACCACTATGACATCACACCACTATGACATCACTATACCACTATGTCATCACTATACCACTATGTCATCACACCACTATACAACTATGACACCACTATGACATCACTATACCATTATGACATCACTATACCACTATGACATCACTATACCACTATGACATAACACCACTATATCACTATGACATCACATCACTATGACATCACTATACCATCACACCACTATGACATCACATCACTATGACATCACTATACCACTATGACATTATACCACTATGACATCACTATACCACTATGACATCACACCACTATGACATCACTATGTCATCACTATACCACTATGACATCACACCACTATATCACCATGACATCACATCACTATGACATCACTGTACCACTATGACATTATACCACTATGACATCACTATACCACTATGACATCACACCACTATGACATCACACCACTATGACATCACTATACCACTATGTCATCACTATACCACTATGACATTATACCACTATATCACTATGACATCACACCACTATGACATCACTATACCACTATGTCATCACTATACCACTATGACATTATACCACTATATCACTATGACATCACATCACTATGACATCACTATACCACTATGACATTATACCACTATGACATCACTATACCACTATGACATCACACCACTATGACATCACTATATCACTATGACATCACTATACCACTATGACATCACTATACCACTATGACATTATACCACTATGACATCACTATACCACTATGCATCACACCACTATGACATCAGTATACCACTATGACATCACACCACTATGACATCACACCACTATGACATCACTATACCACTATGTCATCACTATACCACTATGACATTATACCACTATATCACTATGACATCACACCACTATGACATCACTATACCAATATGTCATCACTATACCACTATGACATTATACCACTATATCACTATGACATCACACCACTATGACATCACTATACCACTATGTCATCACTATACCACTATGACATTATACCACTATATCACTATGACATCACACCACTATGACATCACACCACTATGACATCACTATACCACTATGTCATCACTATACCACTATGACATTGTACCACTATATCACTATGACATCACATCACTATGACATCACTATACTACTATGACATTATACCACTATGACATCACTATACCACTATGACATCACTATACCACTATGACATCACACCACTATGACATCACTATATCACTATGACATCACTATACCACTATGACATCACTATACCACTATGACATTATACCACTATGACATCACTATACCACTATGACATCACTATACCACTATGACATCACTATACCACTATGACATCACACCATTATGACATCACACCACTATGACATCACACCACTATGACATCACTATACCACTATGACATCACACCACTATGACATCACACCCCTATGACATCACTATACCACTATGTCATCACTATACTACTATGACATTATACCACTATATCACTATGACATCACATCACTATGACATCACTATACCACTATGACATCACTATATCACTATGACATCACTATACCACTATGACATCACACCACTATATCACTATGACATCACATCACTATGACATCACTATACCACTATGACATCACACCACTATACAACTATGACACCACTATGACATCACTATACCACTATGACATCACACCACTATGACATCACTATGACATCACACCACTATGACATCACACCACTATGACATCACTATACCACTGTCATCACTATGCCACTATGACATCACACCACTATGACATCACTATACCACTATGACATCACACCACTATGACATCACACCACTATGACATCACTATACCACTGTCATCACTATAACACTATGACATCACACCACTATATCACTATGACATCACATCACTATGACATCACTATACCACTATGACATTATGCCACTATGACATCACTATACCACTATGACATCACACCACTATGACATCACTATACCACTATGACATCACACCCCTATGACATCACTATACCACTATATCACTATGACATCACATCTCTATACCACTATGACATCACACCACTATGACATCACTATACCACTATGACATCACTATACCACTATGACATCACATCACTATGACATCACTATACCACTATGACATCACTTTACCACTATGACATCACACCACTATACAACTATGATACCACTATGACATCACTATACCACTATGACATCACTATATCACTATGACATCACTATACCACTATGACATCACACCACTATATCACTATGACATCACTATATCACTATGACATCACACCACTATACAACTATGACCCCACTATGACATCACTATACCACTATGACATCACACCACTATGACATCACTATACCACTATGACATCACACCACTATAACACTATGACATCACTATACCACTATGTCATCACTATACCACTATGACATCACACCACTATGACATCACTATACCACTATGACATCACACCACTATGACATCACACCACTATGACATCACTATACCACTGTCATCACTATACCACTATGACATCACAACACTTTATCACTATGACATCACATCACTATGACATCACTATACCACTATGACATTATACCACTATGACACCACTATACCACTATGACATCACACCACTATGACATCACTATACCACTATGACATCACACCACTATGACATCACTATACCACTATGTCATCACTATACCACTATGACATTATACCACTATATCACTATGACATCACATCACTATGACATCACTATACCACTATGACATTATACCACTATGACATCACTATACCATCACACCACTATGACATCACTATACCACTATGACATCACTATATCACTATGACATCACTATACCACTATGACATCACACCACTATACAACTATGACACCACTATGACATCACTATACCACTATGACATTACGCCACTATGACATCACTATACCACTATGACATCACACCACTATACAACTATGACACCACTATGACATCACTATACCACTATGACATCACACCACTATGACATCACACCCCTATGACATCACTATACCACTATGTCATCACTATACCACTATGACATTATACCACTATATCACTATGACATCACATCACTATACCACTATGACATCACACCACTATGACATCACTATACCACTATGACATCACTATACCACTATGACATCACACCACTATACAACTATGACACCACTATGACATCACTATACCACTATGACATCACTATATCACTATGACATCACTATACCACTATGACATCACTATACCACTATGACATCACACCACTATATCACTATGACATCACATCACTATACCACTATGACATCACTGTATCACTATGACATCACACCACTATGACATCACACCACTATATGACATCACATTACTATATCACTATGACATCACACCACTATACAACTATGACCCCACTATGACATCACTATACCACTATGACATCACACCACTATGACATCACTATACCACTATGACATCACACCACCATACAACTATGACACCACTATGACATCACTATACCACTTGACATCACTATACCACTATGACATCACACCACTATATCACTATGACATCACATCACTATGACATCACTATACCACTATGACATCACTATACCACTATGACATCACACCACTATGACATCACACCACTATGACATCACTATACCACTGTCATCACTATACCACTATGACATCACACCACTATATCACTATGACATCACATCACTATGACATCACTATACCACTATGACATTATACCACTATGACATCACTATACCACTGTCATCACTATACCACTATGACATCACACCACTATATCACTATGACATCACATCACTATGACATCACTATACCACTATGACATTATACCACTATGACATCACTATACCACTATGACATTATACCACTATATCACTATGACATCACACCACTATGACATCACTATACCACTATGACATCACTATATCACTATGACATCGCTATACCACTATGACATCACACCACTATATCACTATGACATCACATCACTATGACATCACTATACCACTATGGCATCACACCACTATACAACTATGACACCACTATGACATCTCTATACCACTATGACATCACACCACTATGACATCACTATACCACTATGACATCACACCACTATACAACTATGACACCACTATGACATCACTATACCACTATGACATCACTATATCACTATGACATCACTATACCACTATGACATCACACCACTATATCACTATGACATCACATCACTATAACATCACTATACAACTATGACATCACACCACTATGACATCACTATACCACTATGACATCACACCACTATACAACTATGACACCACTATGACATCACTATACCATTATGACATCACTATACCACTATGACATCACTATACCACTATGACATAACACCACTATATCACTATGACATCACATCACTATGACATCACTATACCATCACAACACTATGACATCACATCACTATGACATCACTATACCACTATGACATTATACCACTATGACATCACTATACCACTATGACATTATACCACTATGACATCACTATACCACTATGACATCACACCACTATGACATCACTATGTCATCACTATACCACTATGACATCACACCACTATATCACCATGACATCACATCACTATGACATCACTATACCATTATGACATCACTATACCACTATGACATCACTATACCACTATGACATAACACCACTATATCACTATGACATCACATCACTATGACATCACTATACCATCACAACACTATGACATCACATCACTATGACATCACTATACCACTATGACATTATACCACTATGACATCACTATACCACTATGACATTATACCACTATGACATCACTATACCACTATGACATCACACCACTATGACATCACTATGTCATCACTATACCACTATGACATCACACCACTATATCACCATGACATCACATCACTATGACATCACTATACCACTATGACATCACACCACTATGACATCACACCACTATGACATCACTATACCACTATGACATCACACCACTATGACATCACTATACCACTATGACATCACACCACTATAACACTATGACATCACTATACCACTATGTCATCACTATACCACTATGACATCACACCACTATGACATCACTATACCATCACACCACTATGACATCACACCACTATGACATCACTATACCACTGTCATCACTATACCACTATGACATCACAACATTTTATCACTATGACATCACATCACTATGACATCACTATACCACTATGACATTATACCACTATGACACCACTATACAACTATGACACCACACCACTATGACATCACTATACCACTATGACATCACACCACTATGACATCACTATACCACTATGTCATCACTATACCACTATGACATTATACCACTATATCACTATGACATCACTATACCACTATGACACTATACCACTATATCACTATGACATCACTATACCACTATGACATTATACCACTATGACATCACTATACCATCACACCACTATAACATCACTATACCACTATGACATTACTATATCACTATGACATCACTATACCACTATGACATCACACCACTATACAACTATGACACCACTATGACATCACTATACCACTATGACATCACACCACTATGACATCACACCCCTATGACATCACTATACCACTATGTCATCACTATACCACTATGACATTATACCACTATATCACTATGACATCACATCACTATACCACTATGACATCACACCACTATGACATCACTATACCACTATGACATCACTATACCACTATGACATCACACCACCATACAACTACAACTATGACACCACTATGACATCACTATACCACTGTCATCACTATACCACTATGACATCACACCACTATATCACTATGACATCACATCACTATGACATCACTATACCACTATGACATCACTATACCACTATGACATCACACCACTATGACATCACACCACTATGACATCACTATACCACTGTCATCACTATACCACTATGACATCACACCACTATATCACTATGACATCACATCACTATGACATCACTATACCACTATGACATTATACCACTATGACATCACTATACCACTGTCATCACTATACCACTATGACATCACACCACTATATCACTATGACATCACATCACTATGACATCACTATACCACTATGACATTATACCACTATGACATCACTATACCACTATGACATTATACCACTATATCACTATGACATCACACCACTATGCCATCACTATACCACTATGACATCACTATATCACTATGACATCACTATACCACTATGACATCACACCACTATATCACTATGACATCACATCACTATGACATCACTATACCACTATGGCATCACACCACTATACAACTATGACACCACTATGACATCTCTATACCACTATGACATCACACCACTATGACATCACTATACCACTATGACATCACACCACTATACAACTATGACACCACTATGACATCACTATACCACTATGACATCACTATATCACTATGACATCACTATACCACTATGACATCACACCACTATATCACTATGACATCACATCACTATAACATCACTATACCACTATGACATCACACCACTATGACATCACTATACCACTATGACATCACACCACTTTACAACTATGACACCACTATGACATCACTATACCATTATGACATCACTATACCACTATGACATCACTATACCACTATGACATAACACCACTATATCACTATGACATCACATCACTATGACATCACTATACCATCACAACACTATGACATCACATCACTATGACATCACTATACCACTATGACATTATACCACTATGACATCACTATACCACTATGACATTATACCACTATGACATCACTATACCACTATGACATCACACCACTATGACATCACTATGTCATCACTATACCACTATGACATCACACCACTATATCACCATGACATCACATCACTATGACATCACTATACCACTATGACATCACACCACTATGACATCACACCACTATGACATCACACCACTATGACATCACTATACCACTATGTCATCACTATACCACTATGACATTATACCACTATATCACTATGACATCACACCACTATGACATTACACCACTATGACATCACTATACCACAATGTCATCACTATACCACTATGATATTATACCACTATATCACTATGACATCACATCACTATGACATCACTATACCACTATGACATTATACCACTATGACATCACTATACCACTATGACATCACACCACTATGACATCACTATATCACTATGACATCACTATACCACTATGACATCACTATACCACTATGACATTATACCACTATGACATCACTATACCACTATGACATCACACCACTATGACATCACTATACCACTATGACATCACACCACTATGACATCACACCACTATGACATCACACCACTATGACATCACTATACCACTATGTCATCACTATACCACTATGACATTATACCACTATATCACTATGACATCACACCACTGAAAGGAATGTGAAATGATTGAATATTATGTCTGACATTAGCTACTCCATTTTGAGATCTAGGATTCCATTTTATAAAATATAGGTCTCTGTAGAGACATTTCAATATGCTTTTATTCTAACATTTAAGTTTTGCGGTTTTCATAAATAGAATATGTGCTAGATGGCTAGTTCCGGAGCAGGCATTCTGTATGCAAGTAACGTGTTCTTCTGTCTTTAAAGTTTAACAATTGGTTGGACCAACAAAAACAACAATGGGAAGATAGAGCCAAGGAGGAGGCAGATAAAAGGGCATCTGAAGAGGGCAGGAGAATAAGAGAAGCTCAGAGAAGAGCGGATATAAAAAGGGAGTTTGAGGAGTTGCAAAGGGACTTGGACTCAGTTAATACTCAAACGAGAATAGCAGACATGAGAAATAAGAGAGATGAAATAGAAGAAGACGCGAGACGCCTTCGGGAACAGCAGAGGGAAATAAACTTAAGACATGAACAGATGAATGAACATAAACAAAGTCTAGATGCACAGGCCCAAGAGGTGAGGGACTATGGGGAGCAACTTAACAGGGAAAAGGAGGAGATTTTAGCACGAAAAAGTGACCTCGACCAAAGAAAACTTGAGTTGGAGAAAATTGCTAGGGAACAACAGGAGCAGTTGCGTTTAATAGAAGAGCAGCGGGTGCTTACTGCCCCTCGGACTAGGTTAGAAGCCTCTAAGGCTGCCAAGGCTTCAGCTCAACAGGCTGAAACTATACGAGAACAGCAACCTGACAGAGAGAGTGGTGATAAGGAAGAGATTACTGCCCCAAGTTTGGAGGGAGAAATGAAACATATTGCCATTACACAAGTAAAAGTCCAAACAGAACCCCAAGTTTCTCCACAACTTCCAGGGACGGGGGTATTCCCATTGATGACCTTAGGCACCATGGAAGTGTATGTCCCCTTTACCATGGGTCAGTTAAAGGATCTTAGAGATACCTGTCCTACTCCAAAAAAGGACCCTAGAGGCGCAGCTACTTTCTTGGGTAGATTCTGTGCTGGTGCGGGAATGACAAAGGAAGACTTACTGTTAATCATACAGATGATCGACCCTGACCCTGGCCAGGATTTTCCTTTTGATAACACCTACAAATCTGCTCTTACAACTGAAGGACCGATAAACCTCCAGGAGTTCAAGGGTACTAGTGCACTCACATCCTTCATAACAAGCTCTCAAAAGACAGGGGAAGAGTATTTTGCATATGTTAAACATTTAGCTTGGAAGGATGCGGGTCTAACAGACCATACCCTTTTTGTAACCACCACACTTAACGGGGGAAGCCAGAAGATAGCACAAATGTTAAAAATATTAGACCCTAAAATTATGAACATGACTCCGGAGGCCTTTGTAGAACACATGTTCTACAAAGGCCTCCGGAGTCATGTTCATAAAGGTTAGGCATCAAACAGGTCTCTTTGAAGCGAAAGGAGGACTTTTCCCAGCTTTAACGGGAGAGCCCATGCTGGAAGAAACACCCCTGTTGGCGGCGCAAATGCCTTACCAAGAACAGAATCAGTACCCTTTTGGCAATCAGTATCCTCCACGCTCTGTGCCATACCCTCGCCAGGGCCCACAAAATGATCAAGCATGTTTCCATTGTGGTGGCTTTGGCCACTGGAAGGCTAACTGCCCACAAAGGAGAGAAAATTATAGAGGTAAAAAGGGAAACAGGGGAGCTTATAGAGGTCAAAACCCTAACTGGAATGACAATAGACAGATAGCCTACAGTGGAACCAACAGGCACAATCTCAAAACCAACCACAGCAGCTACAAGCTGGTGCCGGGCCTCTTCCCTCTCCCCAAATACCGGTACAATGGCCAAACAGACAAAACCCATAGGGAGGCCCGGAGCGTATCCCGTCCTTAGTTCTTTGCTCTTATTCTGGCACTTGGCAGGCTTTACCTATTATAAACCTTGTTATAGAGGGGGTGGACATCGCACTCCTCACAGACACGGGGGCTACGACCAGCTCCTTGAACAACAAGGCTTTTGCCAGTAGGGCTATTACACAAGGACGCTCTGTGGGAATTAATGGGATACCAACATCACACGACATAACATCAGATTTAGAAATCTGTAACCAAGATGGCAAGTTCCTATGTAAATGTAGTTTTGCTCTGTTATTTACTTGCCCAGTCTCTTTGGCTGGTAGAGACTTACTATCCAAACTACGAATCAAAATAATTTTTGAGCCCAATGGCACCGTGTCAGTTAAATCACCAGACTGTGATGTGTCAGTGCAGAAACGGGTGGACATCAGATCTTTCTTTGTGGCTCTACCCCCACCAGTAGGTCAGCATAAAATATGGGCAGAGTCCAAAGATTCTGTGGGTTTCCTAAATTGCACACCCTACCGGCCGACAATCAGACAGGGATGTCTCCCCATTTTTCAGAAACAATATCCCCTGTCTGAGGAGAAGTTGAATGGTATAGACCCACAGATAGAATTATTTTTACAAAAGGGCATACTGACTCCAGTCATCAGTCCTTGGAACACACCCATTAACCCCGTAAGAAAGGCAAACGGAACATGGCGCTTGGTACAAGATTTAAGGCCCTTGAACAAATTCATTACACCTCTACCTCCCCTCGTTGCAGATATTAGCACCATCTTTGCTCCTCTGACACCAGAACACAAATGGTATACGGTGATAGACCTTGCCAATGCATTTTTTAGTGTGCCCGTTGATGCTGCTAGTCAGCCCCTCTTCAGTTTCTCATGGAAACGTGGCCAGCTAACATGGACCAGGTTACCGCAAGGCTTTGTGGATAGTCCAGCCGCCTTCAGCATGGTGTTAAATCAATCCCTGACTGACTGGGTGCCTGAACATGGTTCAGTTCTGATCCAATACGTGGACGATCTTCTAATAGGAAATGGGACAGAAATTGGCTGTAGTAATGACTCTGTGCATCTGTTAGACCACCTCGCTGACAAGGGTCACTTAGCATCTTTCAAGAAGGTGCAGTGGTGCTCGTCTCGGGTGGAATACTTGGGAGCGGTCATCTCGGAAGGTGCCAGGCTGGTATCCCCTGCCAGAGTAGAGGCCATATCGGCACTGAGCAGACCGAGCGACAAGCGCTCACTGCTGTCTTTCCTAGGCTCAATAGTGTACTGTAGGCAATGGATTCCAGACTGTTCATTTCATGACTCAGTCCTTAGGAAGGCTACACTCGCCACAGCCCCCAAACAAATTACCTGGACCCCTGAGATGGTCACTGCCTATGACATGCTGGTGCGTTCACTTCGTAATGCACCCGCTTTGGGGCTGATACAACATGGTAGGCCTTTTTCACTGTATTGTCTCGTTATGGGGAATACCATGGCTGCTGTTCTGACTCAGGAGCATGGTGGTAAGCAAAGACCTGTAACGTATATTTCAAAAAAACTACCTGTTCAGGTTCAGGGTATGCCCGCTTGTCTTCAGGCACTGGCCGCCTGTGCCTTAGCAGTACAGGCGGCAGAGAAACTTGTTCTAGCATCACCCATGACCCTTTTTACAACTCACACTGTCACACAACTGATGCAAAACATGAACACGCAACATATGACAGCACAGAGGTTAAGTGGGTACGAGATAATTCTCTTAAACACACAAAATTTAGAGATTAAAACTTGTCCATCCACTACTCCTATAGTACGGTTTCTGCATTCCCTCCTTAAATTAATGCCTGAATCAGAACCAGTGCCAGAGCATAATTGCGAAGACCTAATTTCCCAAACAACCTCCCCAAGAGCTGATTTAAGGGAGAACCCCCTAGAAGGGGGCATTGACATATATGTGGACGGGAGTTGTACGCGCCCCGATGATAAAACCTACCGTACTGGTTATGCAGTTGTCCAGCTTCCTAACATTATTCATGAAGCAAAACCCTTAGTCGCAAAATCTGCACAGGAGGCTGAACTTACTGCATTAATACGTGCCTGTCAGCTAAACAGCCAAATTGTAAATATATATACCGACAGTCGGTACGCTCATGGAATCGTATTCGATTTTGGGAAGATTTGGCAGAGACGCGGCTATCTAACCGCAGAAGGAAAACCGATAGCACACCAAACCCTTATTGAAACATTACTAGATGCCATACACCTGCCTAAAGCGATTGCAGTGATTAAAGTGAAAGCTCATACTACGAGTAGGACCACGGAAGCACTTGGCAATGCATTTGCTGATAAAGTAGCCAAACAAGCAGCAGATACTATCCCTGCACAAGACACCCCTGTGACCTTTATGTTTTACATGAATGATTTTAGTGCACCAGACTTCAAAACTACGGTTATGCTTTTACAGTCCATGGCTTTGCCCATTGATATCTCTGACTGGATGCAGCATAATTTGGCCAAAGATCCTGCAAGTCTTTGGACAAATAAGGAGGGAATCATGGGTATTCCTAAGTCTGTGGCACCATTGATCATCTCATACATTCACGGTCCAGGTCACATAGGCCGTAAGCCCATCTTAAAACAGTACAGAGACCATTTTCAAACAGAAGGACTCATAAAAATAATACAAGACTTTGTAAGCTCATGCGTTACATGCGCACAAAATAATGTACAGGGAAAGGCAATGGGAAGACACGGAAATTTGCCCCCTCCATTAGGACCTCTTACAGACTTACAAATAGACTTTACGCATATGCCAAAACAGAAAGGAAATGTAAAATATCTTTTGGTAATTGTGGATAAATTTTCCGGGTGGGTAGAAGCAGTGCCCACTACTGGGGAAACGGCAGGAATAGCGGTACGAGCTATTATAAATAATTGGGTGAGTCGATTCGGACTCCCAGTGAATATCTGGTCTGACCAGGGACCAGCTTTTGCCTCTAGACTCACACAGGAATTCTCTAGGATTTTGGGGATACAATGGAAATTGCACATCCCTTATCACCCTCAGAGTGCGGGAATTGTCGAACGGATGAATAGAAATATTAAGGATAAACTGAATAAAGCTACTCAAGGTACTATGAAAAATTGGTCCTTATATCTCCCAGGTGTACTTTACCAGATAAGGGTCACTCCTAATTCTAGAGGGTATTCCCCTTTTGAGGTACTCATGGGACACCCTCCAGCTGAGAATAGTGTAGCAAAGGATAATGATTTGTTTTCTCAACAGGAAACTTGGATGAAACATCTGGTAAGTACTATTCAACATACCCAAGAAGGAGTTGCTGTCACCTTTTCTCCTCTTTCCACAGATCCAACTCACCCTTTTATACCTGGAGATGAGGTATTGGTTAAGCAGTTGGCCGTAAGAAGAAAGACGGGCCCCATTTACCAAGGCCCATATACGGTGGAAAAGGTCTCCCGGACAGCCGTAAAGGTTGAAGGCCTAGGACCATGGATTCATGCGAGCAGATTGAAAAAGGGTCCCTTGAAGATAAAGACCCCAGAAGCCCCGATGGCTCCCCCCTTGGAGCGAGGGCTCGAGAACAAGGAGGACACAAAGCTAGAAGCCCCGATGGCTCCCCCCTTGGAGCGAGGGCTCGAGAACAAGGAGGACACAAAGCTAGAAGCCCCGATGGCTCCCCCCTTGGAGCGAGGGCTCAAGAACAAGGAGGATGCAAAGCCAGAGATCCTGATGGCTCCCTCCATAGAGCAAGGGTCCGGGAAAACCAGCACTTAACTGCCAATCAGGTGTACAATAGAATGATAAGAGGAGGGAAATACTGTGGACTATTGCTTATATTGTTTGTGGTGACTGCTACGGGGGTTTGCTACTTCACCCCAGGTTGCCATGGGATACATGGAATACATGAGGTGGGAAAAGGCCAAGACCCAAAATTAGTCATGGTAGGGAAGAGATGCATTAGATGGCGAGCCAGAGATCAATATTGGGATTCAAAGGGTAATATCTGGAAGCTGTGCTGTGTCAAATTTGACTGGGTGAGGAGGATTCCCAAAGGCCACCTAACGGGTTATACAGAGACGGACCTAGCCTGTAAAATTAAAGCAACCATGTTTTTCTATAATGACACAGTAGGGAAACCGCTTAGGTTCTGTATTCCCAGGGAACATACGGTAACTAAAACACTGGGGTCACGTTTGAAAAAGGTAAAAGCAGGGTTGTCCACAAAGGAGGTGGTGGATGATCCTCTGTTCTTTCAAAGAATAGATGAATCTCTTAATATCAATCAAAGAGATAACAAACCTATAAAGAACAATGTTGACAAAGCGAAAGTGTATGGAACAACGGTGTTTAAGTCCATGGGACCTGTGGGGAACCCAAAGAAATATGAGGAGGTCCCCACTGTTCCCCACCACTGGGCATTAATGTATAAATATGGACAATTAACAGGGCAGAAAGAGAACTGCTGGGTATGTTCCAAAATACATTCTAATGAGGGTAAAATCCCGGTTATAGGCTTACCAGTAACATTGCCTCAATTTGTGGCCGCTGCAGGTAAGACCCCCATGAGAAGGGTTACCAGGACTGATAGACCAGTGTACTTTAGAAAATTTTCTGAACACCCCAACCTCTGTTTTTTGAATGGTGTGGTAACACATGAAGGTCAGATAGCAAATGGAGAATGGTGTCGAGAATCTGTGATGAATATGACTATTAGGAATGTTGCGGCATGGGAGGAGGACAAGTCCTTAGAAATTGAAGGATTGGGAATTAAACTTACTGAGATGAATGATGGAGATGAGAGAGTGGGAAATATGAGTTTGTATAACATAAGCCATTGTTTTAGGATGAGGAAGCCCAATGACACTGTTAACCAGGTTCTCTCCTCCCTACATAATGTAAGTACTCCATGGATATCCCCCCAATCTGAGTTTGTGCCTCTTGTAGACTGGATGTGCCTGACGGGTCTACGAACTCCTATGCATGGGGAGGAGGTGGTGGAAGCACCACACCTTCCCCAGGGATTTATGGTCTGTTGTGGACTGGCTTGTCATACCACCATCCCATATCCCACCGATAGAAACACAGGGGGATGGTGTTCCCTTATGTACATGGTTCCTTATATGGGAGTAGCAAGTGGAGAAATCATGATGGAAATGAACAAACCGTCAGGGAGTTTGAAAATAAGATCCAAACGAGATGTAACAAGTCTCTGGGAAAAATTACTGACTTTGCTCCCAGGAGGAAGTATTAATGCCCTAACCAGAGTAGATGAATTTTCAAGTCTGGTAATGTCTTGGATGAATAAAACTGACAAGGACATTACTGATTTGAATGAGGAAACTTATAAAATAAGACTGTTGCAAGAAATGACAAACCTACAGTTGGAAAAGATGGGAGATATTGTTGTAGGGCTATGTATATTACATGAACAAGCAGATATGTGTTGCACATTCATGAAAAATCTTACTAAGGCCATTGGAGAAATTACTGTTCCTGATTACCATGACCAAATAGAAGCCCACCACAATGAGAGAATGTCCCTGGTGAATCAAATGCAACACATGGGAGATGCTTGGGATCCTTTTTCTGGATCTCTGGGAGGATTGTGGCCTAGTATTGTGGGTTTCTTTAACCACTTGACCACCAGGCCTATTCTGGCACTTCTCTCCTTCATGTGAAAATCACAATTTTTTTTGCTAGAAAATTAATCAGAACCCCCAAACATTATATATTTTTTTTAGCAGACATCCTAGGGAATAAAATGGCAGTCATTGCAATACTTTTTGTCACACCGTATTTGCGCAGCGGTCTTACAAGCGCACTTTTTTTGGATAAAAATCACTTTTTTGAATTAAAAAATAAGACAACAATACATTTTGCCCAATGTTTTTATATATTGTGAAAGATAATGTTACGCCGAGTAAAATGATACCCAACATGTCACGCTTAAAAATTGCGCCCGCTCGTGGCATGGCGTCAAACTTTTACCCTTAAAAATCTCGATAGGCGACGTTTAAAAAATTCTACAGGTTGCATTTTTTGAGTTGCAGAGTAGGTCTAGGGCTAGAATTATTGCTCTCACTCTAACGATCGCGGTGATACCTCACTTGTGTGGTTTGAATACCGTTTTCATATGCGGGCGCTACTCGCGTATGCGTTTGCTTCTGCGCGCGAGCTCGTCGGGATGGGGCGCTTTAAAAAAAATGTTTTTTGTTTTCTTATTTATTTTTATTTCGTTTTATAATTTTTTACACTGAAATAAAAAAAAAAAAAATTGATCACTTTTATTCCTATTACAAGGAATGTAAACATCCCTTGTAATAGAAAAAAGCATGACAGGTCCTCTTAAATATGAGATCTGGGGTCAAAAAGACCTCAGATCTCATATTTAGACTTAAATGCAAAAAAAATAAAAAAAAAATAAAAATGTCATTTTTTCAAATGACAAAAAAAAAAATGTTTCTTTAAGAGGCTGGGCGGGACTGACGTTTTGACGTCACTTCCGCCCAGCAGAGCTATGAGGACGGGTGAAGGAGATTTCCGATCACATCCGATCCCCATCACATCCGATCCGATCACATCCGATCACATCCGATCACATCCGATCCCCTCCGCCGCTACCGACGGCTCCGGTAAGCGGCGGAGGGCGTGGGAGAGCGGCGGGAGGGGGGGGGCCCCTCTCCCGCCACCGATAACGGCGATCTCGCGGCGAATCCGCCGCGGAGACTGCCGTTATCGTGTACACCACCGCCCCCTGAAAAGATGAATATCTTGGTTGTGGCAGCAGCTGCTGCCGTTATCGAGATATTCAACTTTAAAAACAGGAAGTCTTTTTGACATGGGGCGGTGGTCAAGTGGTTAAAAAGGCAGGAATATTCATTATAATGATCTTGCTCCTGGCCTTGTGTGCATTCCTTTCAGTAAAAATGATATTCTGTATAATTGGGAAAACAACAGGATTGAAAATAAAGCAGAATCCCGAATCCAGCCAAGATTCATTCATGCTGAAAAGGCAAAATTGGTATAGTGAGTGATCCCAGGAAAGTAAATATCCTTGGGATCAGAGGAGGGAATTGAAAGGAATGTGAAATGATGGAATATTATGTCTGACATTAGCTACTCCATTTTGAGATCTAGGATTCCATTTTATATAACATAGGTCTCTGTAGAGACATTTCAATATGCTTTTATCCTAACATTTAATTTTTGCGGTTTTCATAAATAGAATATGTGCTAGATGGCTAGTTCCGGAGCAGGCATTCTGTATGCAAGTAACGTGTTCTTCTGTCTTTAAAGTTTAACAATTGTTCCTTAAAATCCTCTGAAATCTGTAAGATTGAAACTGTGAACTTGTTCCCCTTTTTGTACATGTAAGGAGGAGGAGATTTCTGTAACTCTCTGTATGTGTGTATAAATGCTCTGTCGAAAAATATAGCAATTTGCAATTATCGATACAACATGAGTGTCTGTGTCATCATTGTCTCGCTAGCGAGGGAATCCCACCTGTCCAAGGTCCAGCCTAGGCAACAGGATCAGAACCGAACCTAACAACCACTATGACATCACTATACCACTATGTCATCACTATACCACTATGACATTATACCACTATATCACTATGACATCACACCACTATGACATCACTATACCACTATGTCATCACTATACCACTATGTCATCACTATACCACTATGACATTGTACCACTATATCACTATGACATCACATCACTATGACATCACTATACCACTATGACATCACACCACTATGACATCACTATATCACTATGACATCACTATACCACTATGACATCACTATACCACTAAGACATTATACCACTATGACATCACTATACCACTATGACATCACACCACTATGACACCACTATACCACTATGACATCACTATACCACTATGACATCACACCACTATACAACTATGACACCACTATGACATCACTATACCACTATGACATTACTATACCACTATGACATCACTATACCACTATGACATCACACCACTATATCACTATGACATCACATCACTATGACATCACTATACCACTATGACATCACACCACCATGACATCACTATACCACTATGACATCACACCACTATGACATCACACCACTATGACATCACTATACCACTGTCATCACTATACCACTATGACATCACACCACTATATCACTATGACATCACATCACTATGACATCACTATACCACTATGACATTATACCACTATGACATCACTATACCACTATGACATCACACCACTATGACATCACACCACTATGACATCACTATACCACTATGACATCACACCACTATGACATCACTATACCACTATGTCATCACTATACCACTATGACATTATACCACTATATCACTATGACATCACATCACTATGACATCACTATACCACTATGACATTACACCACTATGACCTCACTATACCATCACACCACTATGACATCACTATACCACTATGACATCACTATACCACTATGACATCACACCACTATATCACTATGACATCACATCACTATGACATCACTATACCACTATGACATCACACCACTATACAACTATGACACCACTATGACATCACTATACCACTATGACATCACACCACTATGACATCACTATACCACTATGAAATCACACCACTATACCACTATGTCATCACTATACCACTATGACATTATACCACTATGACATCACTATACCACTATGACATCACTATACCACTATGACATCACACCACTATGACATCACACCACTATGACATCACTATTCCACTCTGTTATCACTATACCACTATGACATTATACCACTATATCACTATGACATCACACCACTATGACATCACTATACCACTATGTCATCACTATACCACTATGACATTATACCACTATATCACTATGACATCACACCACTATGACATCACTATACCACTATGTCATTATACCACTATGACATCACTATACCACTATGACATCACACCACTATGACATCACACCACTATGACATCACTATACCACTATGTTATCACTATACCACTATGACATCACACCACTATACAACTATGACACCACTATGACATCACTATACCATTATGACATCACTATACCACTATGACATCACTATACCACTATGACATAACACCACTATATCACTATGACATCACATCACTATGAAATCACTATACCATCACACCACTATGACATCACATCACTATGACATCACTATACCACTATGACATTATACCACTATGACATCACTATACCACTATGACATTATACCACTATGACATCACTATACCACTATGACATCACACCACTATGACATCACTATGTCATCACTATACCACTATGACATCACACCACTATATCACCATGACATCACATCACTATGACATCACTATACCACTATGACATTATACCACTATGACATCACTATACCACTATGACATCACACCACTATGACATCACACCACTATGACATCACTATACCACTATGTCATCACTATACCACTATGACATTATACCACTATATCACTATGACATCACACCACTATGACATCACTATACCACTATGTCATCACTATACCACTATGACATTATACCACTATATCACTATGACATCACACCACTATGACATCACACCACTATGACATCACTATTCCACTATGACATCACTATATCACTATGACATCACTATACCACTATGACATCACTATACCACTATGACATTATACCACTATGACATCACTATACCACTATGACATCACACCACTATGACATCACTATACCACTATGACATCACACCACTATAGAACTATGACACCACTATGCCATCACTATACCACTATGACATCACACCACTATGACATCACACCACTATGACATCACTATACCACTATGACATCACACCACTATACAACTATGACACCACTATGACATCACTATACCACTATGACATCACTATATCACTATGACATCACTATACCACTATGACATCACACCACTATATCACTATGACATCACATCACTATGACATCACTATACCACTATGACATCACACCACTATACAACTATGACACCACTATGACATCACTATACCACTATGACATCACTATGACATCACACCACTATGACATCACACCACTATGACATCACTATACCACTGTCATCACTATGCCACTATGACATCACACCACTATGACATCACTATACCACTATGACATCACACCACCATAGTGGTAACCACCATAACATCACACCACTATGACATCACTATACCACTGTCATCACTATATCACTATGACATCACATCACTATGACATCACTATACCACTATGACATTATGCCACTATGACATCACTATACCACTATGACATCACACCACTATGACATCACTATACCACTATGACATCACACCACTATGACATCACACCCCTATGACATCACTATACCACTATGACATTATACCACTATATCACTATGACATCACATCACTATACCACTATGACATCACACCACTATGACATCACTATACCACTATGACATCACTATACCACTATGACATCACACCACTATACAACTATGACACCACTATGACATCACTATACCACTATGACATCACTATATCACTATGACATCACTATACCACTATGACATCACTATACCACTATGACATCACACCACTATATCACTATGACATCACTATATCACTATGACATCACACCACTATACAACTATGACCCCACTATGACATCACTATACCACTATGACATCACACCACTATGACATCACTATACCACTATGACATCACACCACTATAACACTATGACATCACTATACCACTATGTCATCACTATACCACTATGACATCACACCACTATGACATCACTATACCACTATGACATCACACCACTATGACATCACACCACTATGACATCACTATACCACTGTCATCACTATACCACTATGACATCACACCACTTTATCACTATGACATCACATCGCTATGACATCACTATACCACTATGACATTATACCACTATGACACCACTATACCACTATGACATCACACCACTATGACATCACTATACCACTATGACATCACACCACTATGACATCACTATGCCACTGTGTCATCACTATACCACTATGACATTATACCACTATATCACTATGACATCACATCACTATGACATCACTATACCACTATGACATTATACCACTATGACATCACTATACCATCACACCACTATGACATCACTATACCACTATGACATCACTATATCACTATGACATCACTATACCACTATGACATCACACCACTATACAACTATGACACCACTATGACATCACTATACCACTATGACATCACACCACTATGACATCACTATACCACTATGACATCACACCACTATATCACTATGACATCACATCACTATGAAATCACTATACCATCACACCACTATGACATCACATCACTATGACATCACTATACCACTATGACATTATACCACTATGACATCACTATACCACTATGACATTATACCACTATGACATCACTATACCACTATGACATCACACCACTATGACATCACTATGTCATCACTATACCACTATGACATCACACCACTATATCACCATGACATCACATCACTATGACATCACTATACCACTATGACATTATACCACTATGACATCACTATACCACTATGACATCACACCACTATGACATCACACCACTATGACATCACTATACCACTATGTCATCACTATACCACTATGACATTATACCACTATATCACTATGACATCACACCACTATGACATCACTATACCACTATGTCATCACTATACCACTATGACATTATACCACTATATCACTATGACATCACACCACTATGACATCACACCACTATGACATCACTATTCCACTATGACATCACTATATCACTATGACATCACTATACCACTATGACATCACTATACCACTATGACATTATACCACTATGACATCACTATACCACTATGACATCACACCACTATGACATCACTATACCACAATGACATCACACCACTATAGAACTATGACACCACTATGACATCACTATACCACTATGACATCACACCACTATGACATCACACCACTATGACATCACTATACCACTATGACATCACACCACTATACAACTATGACACCACTATGACATCACTATACCACTATGACATCACTATATCACTATGACATCACTATACCACTATGACATCACACCACTATATCACTATGACATCACATCACTATGACATCACTATACCACTATGACATCACACCACTATACAACTATGACACCACTATGACATCACTATACCACTATGACATCACTATGACATCACACCACTATGACATCACACCACTATGACATCACTATACCACTGTCATCACTATGCCACTATGACATCACACCACTATGACATCACTATACCACTATGACATCACACCACCATAGTGGTAACCACCATAACATCACACCACTATGACATCACTATACCACTGTCATCACTATATCACTATGACATCACATCACTATGACATCACTATACCACTATGACATTATGCCACTATGACATCACTATACCACTATGACATCACACCACTATGACATCACTATACCACTATGACATCACACCACTATGACATCACACCCCTATGACATCACTATACCACTATGA
This sequence comes from Rana temporaria, assembly GCF_905171775.1. Classification (NCBI taxonomy): domain Eukaryota; kingdom Metazoa; phylum Chordata; class Amphibia; order Anura; family Ranidae; genus Rana; species Rana temporaria. The sequence continues at coordinate 126,511 of NW_024404515.1, read as the reverse complement.
CATTATACCACTATATCACTATGACATCACATCACTATACCACTATGACATCACACCACTATGACATCACTATACCACTATGACATCACTATACCACTATGACATCACACCACTATACAACTATGACACCACTATGACATCACTATACCACTATGACATCACTATATCACTATGACATCACTATACCACTATGACATCACTATACCACTATGACATCACACCACTATATCACTATGACATCACTATATCACTATGACATCACACCACTATACAACTATGACCCCACTATGACATCACTATACCACTATGACATCACACCACTATGACATCACTATACCACTATGACATCACACCACTATAACACTATGACATCACTATACCACTATGTCATCACTATACCACTATGACATCACACCACTATGACATCACTATACCACTATGACATCACACCACTATGACATCACACCACTATGACATCACTATACCACTGTCATCACTATACCACTATGACATCACACCACTTTATCACTATGACATCACATCGCTATGACATCACTATACCACTATGACATTATACCACTATGACATCACACCACTATGACATCACTATACCACTATGACATCACACCACTATGACATCACTATGCCACTATGTCATCACTATACCACTATGACATTATACCACTATATCACTATGACATCACATCACTATGACATCACTATACCACTATGACATTATACCACTATGACATCACTATACCATCACACCACTATGACATCACTATACCACTATGACATCACTATATCACTATGACATCACTATACCACTATGACATCACACCACTATACAACTATGACACCACTATGACATCACTATACCACTATGACATCACACCACTATGACATCACTATACCACTATGACATCACACCACTATACAACTATGACACCACTATGACATCACTATACCACTATGACATCACACCACTATGACATCACACCCCTATGACATCACTATACCACTATGTCATCACTATACCACTATGACATTATACCACTATATCACTATGACATCACATCACTATACCACTATGACATCACACCACTATGACATCACTATACCACTATGACATCACTATACCACTATGACATCACACCACTATACAACTATGACACCACTATGACATCACTATACCACTATGACATCACTATATCACTATGACATCACTATACCACTATGACATCACTATACCACTATGACATCACACCACTATATCACTATGACATCACATCACTATACCACTATGACATCACACCACTATGACATCACTATATCACTATGACATCACACCACTATGACATCACACCACTATATCACTATGACATCACATTACTATATCACTATGACATCACACCACTATACAACTATGACCCCACTATGACATCACTATACCACTATGACATCACACCACTATGACATCACTATACCACTATGACATCACACCACTATACAACTATGACACCACTATGACATCACTATACCACTATGACATCACACCACTATCACACCACTATATCACTATGACATAACATCACTATACCACTATGACATCACACCACTATGACATCACACCACTATGACATCACTATTCCACTGTCATCACTATACCACTATGACATCACACCACTATATCACTATGACATCACATCACTATGACATCACTATACCACTATGACATTATACCACTATGACATCACTATACCACTATGACATCACACCACTATGACATCACTATACCACTATGTCATCACTATACCACTATGACATTATACCACTATATCACTATGACATCACACCACTATGACATCACTATACCACTATGACATCACTATATCACTATGACATCACTATACCACTATGACATCACACCACTATATCACTATGACATCACATCACTATGACATCACTATACCACTATCACTATGACACCACTATGACATCACTATACCACTATGACATCACTATATCATCACTATACCACTATGATATCACACCACTATATCACCATGACATCACATCACTATGACATCACTATACCACTATGACATTATACCACTATGACATCATTATACCACTATGACATCACACCACTATGACATCACACCACTATGACATCACTATACCACTATGTCATCACTATACCACTATGACATTATACCACTATATCACTATGACATCACACCACTATGACATCACTATACCACTATGTCATCACTATATCACTATGACATTATACCACTATATCACTATGACATCACACCACTATGACATCACACCACTATGACATCACTATACCACAATGTCATCACTATACCACTATGATATTATACCACTATATCACTATGACATCACATCACTATGACATCACTATACCACTATGACATTATACCACTATGACATCACTATACCACTATGACATCACACCACTATGACATCACTATATCACTATGACATCACTATACCACTATGACATCACTATACCACTATGACATTATACCACTATGACATCACTATACCACTATGACATCACACCACTATGACATCACTATACCACTATGACATCACACCACTATGACATCACACCACTATGACATCACTATACCACTATGTCATCACTATACCACTATGACATTATACCACTATATCACTATGACATCACACCACTATGACATCACTATACCACTATGTCATCACTATACCAATATGACATTATACCACTATATCACTATGACATCACACCACTATGACATCACTATACCACTATGTCATCACTATACCACTATGACATTATACCACTATATCACTATGACATCACACCACTATGACATCACACCACTATGACATCACTATACCACTATGTCATCACTATACCACTATGACATTGTACCACTATATCACTATGACATCACATCACTATGACATCACTATACCACTATGACATTATACCACTATGACATCACTATACCACTATGACATCACACCACTATGACATCACTATATCACTATGACATCACTATACCACTATGACATCACTATACCACTATGACATTATACCACTATGACATCACTATACCACTATGACATCACACCACTATGACACCACTATACCACTATGACATCACACCACTATACAACTATGACATCACTATACCACTATGACATCACACCACTATGACATCACACCACTAAACAACTATGACACCACTATGACATCACTATACCACTATGACATTACTATACCACTATGACATCACTATACCACTATATCACTATAACATCACATCACTATGACATCACTATACCACTATGACATCACACCACTATGACATCACTATACCACTATGACATCACACCACTATGACATCACACCACTATGACATCACTATACCACTGTCATCACTATACCACTCATAGCAACTAGTCCATAGCAATCCTCCATAGCAACCAGTCCATAGCAACCAGTCCATAGCAACCGGTCCATAGCAACCGTCCATAGAAACCAGTCCATAGCAAGCAGTCCATAGCAACCCTCCATAGCATTGCAGTCCATAGCAACCAGTCCATAGAAACCATCCAAAGCAACCAGTCCATAGCAGCCAGTCCATAGCAACCATCCATAGCAACCAGTCCATAGCGACCATCCATAGCAACCCTCCATAGCAACCAGTCCATAGCAACCATTCATAACAACCAGTCCATAGCATTCAGTCCATAGCAACCAGTCCATAGCAACCATTTCATAGCAACCCTTCATAGCAACCATCCATAGCAACCAGTTCATAGCAACCAGTCCATAGCAACCATCCATAGCAATCCATAGCAACCCTCCATAGCAACTGTCTCTTTCTCTTTCGATCTCGATCTCGATCTTTCTCTCTCTCTTTCTCTTTCCCTATCTATCTCGATCTCTCTCGATCTCTCTCTCTTTATCTATCTCGATCTATTTATGTATTTATTTATTTATTTTGTTATTAATAATTTATTATTTGTTTATTTATTTATTTATTATTTATTGTTTATTTATTTATTATTATTTATTTATTTATTTATTATTTTTTTTATTATTTTTTATTTATTTTTTTATTATATATTATTTATTTATTTATTATTGATTATTTATTTCTTATTTAATATTTATTTATTATTATTATTTATTTATTTAATTATCATTTTTTTTTTTATTTTTTTTATTTATTATTTTTTATTTAATATTTATTTATTTATTATTTATTTTTTATTTATTTATTATTTATTTGCAGCTACAGGCATCATTCAGATATCGTCTTTTAGAGCCGGCGATTCTGTGCACCCCGTAAGAATGATCCTCTGCTTGATCATTCTTACAGGTGGCAAAAGGGGATGTCCCCCCTCCCGCCACCCTCCGGTAATCGGTGAGTCGGGGAACACATCTGCCAGACCCGGATGCCTACCATAGAGATTTCTTGCAGACCAGATGGTCGCCGGAGTCTCTATGATCATTCGGAGGCCGGGCACGATATTATGACTTCACGCCTGGCCTTTGCATTAAAAAAAACTACGCCACCTTGGCTGGAATGCCATATCTCACTGTAAAGAGGACCTGCCATACATATTCCTATTACAAGGGATGTTTACATTCCTTATAATAAAAAAAAATTATCACTTTTATTTCTAAGTGTCAAAGTAAAAAGTTTAAAGTAAAATTAACAATAATAAAATTCTAGCCCTAGACTACTCTGTAACTCAAAACAAGTAACCAGTAAAAAAATAAAAATAAAGCGTCGCCCATGAGGATTATTAAGTACTGAAGTACTGAAGTTTGGCGCCATTCCACAAGCGTGTGCAATTTTGAAGGGTGACATGTTGGGTATCTATTGGTCAGGTGGAAAACAGGCAGTGTGGTCCATTTTTTTCAGTTTTAGAGCCAGAGAGAAGGTGTGGCAGGCAGGCAGGTGTTATCTCATCCTCTGCTTGGAAGAATGACTGGGACTAGCATGAAGGAAAGGGTGTCCCTGTGAGGTCCAATGGTGATTGTCTGTCCATTGTTGATGGAGAGAGCTCTTCCTAATAAGGGCAAAGTGGTGGTGTCCTCACAGTTTATTATTTATTATTTATTTCATATTTTATTTATTTATTATTTATTTATGTATTTATTTTATATTTTATTATTTATTATTTATTTTATTTATTATTTATTTTTTATTTATTTTATTTATTTTTTATTCATTATATTATTTATTCTTATTTATTTATTATTTATTTATTTTTTATTTATTATTTATTTATTATTTATTTTATTATTTATTATATTTTATATTTTATTTATTTATTATTTATTTATTTCTTTTTTATTTATTATTTATGTATTTATTTAATATTTAATATTTTATTATTTATTATTTTTTTTATTTATTATTTATTATTCTTTTTTTATTTATTCTTTTTTTTATTTGTTATTTTTTTATTTATTTATTGTTTATTTTTTTATTTATTATTTATTCTTTTTTTGTATTATTTTTTTTAAATATATTTATTTATTATTTATTATTTACTATTTATTTATTTATTATTTATTATTATTTTTGTTTTTATTTTATTTATTATTTATTATTTATTTATTATTATTATTTATTTATTTATTTTATATTTATTATTTATTTTATATTTTATATTTTATTTATTTATTAATTACTTATTTATGTATTTTATATTTTATTATTTATTTAATATTATTTATTTTTATTTGTTTATTATTTATTTATTATTTATTATTTATTTATTATTTATTTATTTATTTTATATTTTATTTTTTATTTATTTATTATTTATTTATTTTTTATTTAATATTTATTTATTTATTTATTGTTTATTTATTGTATTATTTATTTTTATTAATTATTTATTTATTTATTTATTATTTATTTATTATTATTTTTTTATATTTTATTATTTATTATTTAATATTTATTTATTTATTTATTTTTTATTTATTATTTATTTATCTTATTATTTATTTATTTTTTATTTATTTATTTATTTATTTATTTATTTATTATTTACATCTACATCCTGATTCACTCCCTACATAGCAGCTGCATATCCTGTACCATGAACATTTTTTAAGAAGAGATTTAAATTATGATTCTGTTAAAGGAGAGCCATTCGCATGTGACAAAAAAAATGGAATGCCTTGCAAATAGTTGAAATTGCTGAATCAGCTCTATTGGGCAATGGGAATGTCCTAAGGCAGTGGTCATCAACATTGTCCTGCAGGGCCCACTAACAGGCCACGTTTGCAAGATAACTGAAATACATCACAGGTGATATCATTTGCTGCTCAGTGACTGCAGTATTCTAGACTGCATTTCCCCAAGGTAATACATAAAACCTGGCATGTTAGTGGGCCCTGCAGGACAAGGTTGATGACCACTGTCCTAAGGCAATAGGACAATATAGGCAATAAATCATAACTGCCTATCCTTTCTTGCTAATCAAATTCTGCAAACACTTTTGTCCAGCAAGTTAACAACTTACCTCAACTGAACTGATTTCATAGCAGTAGCAAAATTACATGACATGTTGAATGCAATTCGTGACACAATAGCAGCATATAAACATTGCTTTTAAAATCCTTTTCAGGATGGTTGCTATGGAGGGTTGCTATGGTCTGGTTGCTATGGACTTGTTGCCATGGAGCGTTGCTATGGACTGGTTGCTATGGACTGGATGCAATGGAGGGTTGCTATGGACTGGTTGCTATGGACTGGATGCAATGGAGGGTTGCTATGGACTGGTTGCTATGGACTGGTTGCTATAGACTATTGCAATGGAGGGTTGCTATGGACTGGTTGCTTTGGATTGGTTGTTATGAACTGGTTGCTATGGAGGGTTGCTATGGACTGGTTGCTATGAACTGGTTGATATGGACTGGTTGCTATGGACTGGTTGCTTTGGATGATTGCTATGCACTGGTTACAATGGACTGGTTGCTATGGACTGGTTGCTATAGAGGGTTGCTATGGACTGGTTGCTATGGAGGGTTGATATGGACTGGTTGCTATGGATGGTTGCTATGGAGGGTTGCTATGGACTGGTTGCTATGGACTGGTTGCCTTGGACGGTTACTATGGACGGTTGCTATGGACTGGTTGCTATGGACTGGTTGCAATGGAGGGTTGCTAAGGACTGGTTGCTATGGACTGGTTCCTATGGACTGGATGCAAAGAAGGGTTGCTATGGACTGGTTCCTATGGACTGGTTGCTATGGACGATTGCTATGGAGGGTTGCTATGGACGGTTGCTATGGACTGGTTAGTATGTATTGGTTGCTATGGACTGGTTGCTATGGACTGGTTGCTATGAACTGGTTGATATGGTTTGGTTGCTATGGACTGGTTGCTTTGGATGGTTGCTATGCACTGGTTGCTATGGACTGGTTGCTTTGGATGGTTGCTATGGACTGGTTGCTATGGAGGGTTGCTATGGACTGGTTGCTATGGAGGGTTGATATGGACTGGTTGCTATGGATGGTTGCTATGGAGGGTTGCTATGGACTGGGTGCTATGGACGGTTGCTATGGACTGGTTGCTATGAACGGGTTGCTATGGACGGGTTGCTATGGAATTGTTGCTATGGATGGTTGCAGTGGATGGTTTCTATGGACGGGTTGCTATGGACTGGTTGCTATGGATGGTTGCAGTGGACGGGTTGCTATGGACTGGTTGCTATGGACTGTTGCTATGGACTGGTTGCTATGGACTGGTTGCTATGGACTGGTTGCTTTGGACGGTTGCTATGGACTGGTTGCTATGAACGGGTTGCTATGGACGGGTTGCTATGGAATTGTTGCTATGGATGGTTGCAGTGGATGGTTTCTATGGACGGGTTGCTATGGACTGGTTGCTATGGATGGTTGCAGTGGACGGGTTGCTATGGACTGGTTGCTATGGACTGTTGCTATGGACTGGTTGCTATGGACTGGTTGCTATGGACTGGTTGCTTTGGACGGTTGCTATGGACTGGTTGTTATGGATTGGTTGCTATGGACTGGTTTCTATGGAGGGTTGCTATGGACGGTTGCTATGGACTGGTTGCTATGTATTGGTTGCTATGGACTGGTTGCTATGGACTGGTTGCTATGAACTGGTTGATATGGTTTGGTTGCTATGGACTGGTTGCTTTGGATGGTTGCTATGCACTGGTTGCTATGGACTGGTTGCTTTGGATGGTTGCTATGGACTGGTTGCTATAGAGGGTTGCTATGGACTGGTTGCTATGGAGGGTTGATATGGACTGGTTGCTATGGATGGTTGCTATGGAGGGTTGCTATGGACTGGGTGCTATGGACTGGTTGCTATGAACGGGTTGCTATGGACGGGTTGCTATGGAATTGTTGCTATGGATGGTTGCAGTGGATGGTTTCTATGGACGGGTTGCTATGGACTGGTTGCTATGGATGGTTGCAGTGGACGGGTTGCTATGGACTGGTTGCTATGGACTGTTGCTATGGACTGGTTGCTATGGACTGGTTGCTATGGACTGGTTGCTTTGGACGGTTGCTATGGACTGGTTGTTATGGATTGGTTGCTATGGACTGGTTTCTATGGAGGGTTGCTATGGACTGGTTGCTTTGGACGGTTGCTATGGACTGGTTGCTATGGAATTGTTGCTATGGAATTGTTGCTATGGAATTGTTGCTATGGATGGTTGCAGTGGATGGTTTCTATGGACGGGTTGCTATGGACTGGTTGCTATTGATGGTTGCAGTGGACGGGTTGCTATGGACTGGTTGCTATGAACTGGTTGATATGGTTTGGTTGCTATGGACTGGTTGCTTTGGATGGTTGCTATGCACTGGTTGCTATGGACTGGTTGCTTTGGATGGTTGCTATGGACTGGTTGCTATAGAGGGTTGCTATGGACTGGTTGCTATGGAGGGTTGATATGGACTGGTTGCTATGGATGGTTGCTATGGAGGGTTGCTATGGACTGGGTGCTATGGACTGGTTGCTATGAACGGGTTGCTATGGACGGGTTGCTATGGAATTGTTGCTATGGATGGTTGCAGTGGATGGTTTCTATGGACGGGTTGCTATGGACTGGTTGCTATGGATGGTTGCAGTGGACGGGTTGCTATGGACTGGTTGCTATGGACTGTTGCTATGGACTGGTTGTTATGGATTGGTTGCTATGGACTGGTTTCTATGGAGGGTTGCTATGGACTGGTTGCTTTGGACGGTTGCTATGGACTGGTTGCTATGGAATTGTTGCTATGGAATTGTTGCTATGGATTTGTTGCTATGGATGGTTGCAGTGGATGGTTTCTATGGACGGGTTGCTATGGACTGGTTGCTATTGATGGTTGCAGTGGACGGGTTGCTATGGACTGGTTGCTATGAACTGGTTGATATGGTTTGGTTGCTATGGACTGGTTGCTTTGGATGGTTGCTATGCACTGGTTGCTATGGACTGGTTGCTTTGGATGGTTGCTATGGACTGGTTGCTATAGAGGGTTGCTATGGACTGGTTGCTATGGAGGGTTGATATGGACTGGTTGCTATGGATGGTTGCTATGGAGGGTTGCTATGGACTGGGTGCTATGGACTGGTTGCTATGAACGGGTTGCTATGGACGGGTTGCTATGGAATTGTTGCTATGGATGGTTGCAGTGGATGGTTTCTATGGACGGGTTGCTATGGACTGGTTGCTATGGATGGTTGCAGTGGACGGGTTGCTATGGACAGGTTGCTATGGACTGTTGCTATGGACTGGTTGCTATGGACTGGTTGCTATGGACTTGTTTCTTTGGACGGTTGCTATGGACTGGTTGTTATGGATTGGTTGCTATGGACTGGTTTCTATGGAGGGTTGCTATGGACGGTTGCTATGGACTGGTTGCTATGTATTGGTTGCTATGGACTGGTTGCTATGTATTGGTTGCTATGGACTGGTTGCTATGGACTGGTTGCTATGAACTGGTTGATATGGTTTGGTTGCTATGGACTGGTTGCTTTGGATGGTTGCTATGCACTGGTTGCTATGGACTGGTTGCTTTGGATGGTTGCTATGGACTTGTTGCTATGGAGGGTTGCTATGGACTGGTTGCTATGGAGGGTTGATATGGACTGGTTGCTATGGATGGTTGCTATGGAGGGTTTCTATGGACTGGGTGCTATGGACGGTTGCTATGGACTGGTTCCTATGAACGGGTTGCTATGGACGGGTTGCTATGGAATTGTTGCTATGGATGATTGCAGTGGATGGTTTCTATGGACGGGTTGCTATGGACTGTTGCTATGGACTGGTTGCTATGGACGGGTTGCTATGGAATTGTTGCTATGGATGGTTGCAGTGGACGGGTTGCTATGGACTGGTTGCTATGGACTGTTGCTATGGACTGGTTGCTATGGACTGGTTGCTATGGACTGGTTGCTTTGGACGGTTGCTATGGACTGGTTGTTATGGATTGGTTGCTATGGACTGGTTTCTATGGAGGGTTGCTATGGACTGGTTGCTTTGGACGGTTGCTATGGACTGGTTGCTATGGAATTGTTGCTATGGAATTGTTGCTATGAATGGTTGCAGTGGATGGTTTCTATGGACGGGTTGCTATGGACTGGTTGCTATGGATGGTTGCAGTGGACGGGTTGCTATGGACTGGTTGCTATGGACTGTTGCTATGGACTGGTTGCTATGGTCTGGTTGCTATGGACTGGTTGCGATGGACTGGTTGCTATGGACTGGTTGCTTTGGACGGTTGCTATGGACTGGTTGCTATGGATTGGTTGCTATGGACTGGTTTCTATGGATTGTTGCTATGGACTGGTTGCTTTGGACGGTTGCTATGGACTGGTTGCTATGGATTGGTTGCTATGGACTGGTTGCTATGGAGGGTTGCTATGGACTGGTTGCTATGGACTGGTTGCTATGCACTGGTTGATATGGACTGGTTGCTATGGACTGGTTGCTATGGATTGGTTGCTATGGACTGGTTGCTATGGAGGGTTGCTATGGACTGGTTGCTATGGACGGGTTGCTATGCACTGGTTGATATGGACTGGTTGCTATGGACTGGTTGCTATGGACTGGTTGCTATTGACTGGTTGCTGAGGAGGGTTGCTATGGTCTGGATTGCTATGGACTGGTTAATATGGACTGGTTGCTATGGACGGTTTGCTATGAACTGGTTGCTTTGGATGGTTGCTATGGACTGGTTGCTATGGACGGTTGCTATGGACTGGTTGCTATGGACTGGTTGCTATTTACTTGTTGCTATGGATGGTTGCTATGGACTGGTTGCTATAGAGGGTTGCTATGGATGGTTGCTATGGACTGGTTGAAATGGAATGGTTGCGAAAGACGGTTGCTATAGACTGGTTGCTGAGGAGGGTTGCTATAGTCTGGTTGCTATGGACTGGTTGCTATGGAGGATTGCTATGGACTGGTTGAAATGGAATGGTTGCGAAAGACGGTTGCTATAGACTGGTTGCTGAGGAGGGTTGCTATAGTCTGGTTGCTATGGACTGGTTGCTATGGAGGATTGCTATGGACTGGCTGCTATGGACGGTTGCTATGGACTGGTTGCTATGGAATGCTTGTTATTGAGGGTTGCAATAGACTGGTTGCTATGGACTGGTTGCTATGGACCGGTTGCTATGGATGGTTGCTATGGACTGGTTGCTATGGACTGGTTGCTATGGATGGTTGCTATGGACTGGTTGCTATGGACTGGTTGCTATGGAGGGTTGCTATGAACTGCTTGCTATGGACTGCTTGCTATGGACGGTTGATATGAACTGGTTGCTGTGAACTGGTTGCTGTGAACTGGTTGCTATAGACTGTTGCTATGGACCGGTTGCTATGGACTGGTTGCTATGGACTGGTTGCTATGGACAGGTTGCTATGGACGGGGGTTGCTATGGACTGGTTGCAATGGAGGGTTGCTATGGACTGGTTGCTATGGATGGTTGCTATGGACTGGTTGCTATGGACTGTTGCTATGGACCGGTTGCTATGGACTGGATGCTATGGACTGGTTGCTATGGACTGGTTGCTATGGACAGGTTGCTATGGACGGGATGCTATGGACGTGTTGCTATGGACGGGTTGCTCTGGACTGGTTGCTATGGACAGGTTGCTATGGACGGGTTTCTATGGACGGGTTGCTATGGACTGGTTGCTATGGAGGGTTGCTATGAAGGGTTGCTATGATATGGTTGCTATGGATCGTTGCTATGGACTGGTTGCTATGGACTGGTTGCTATGGATTGTTGCTATGGACTGGTTGCTATGGAGGGTTGCTATGGACTGCTTGCTATGGACTGGTTGCTATGGATGGTTGCTATGAACTGGTTGCTGTGGACTGCTTGCTATGGACTGTTGCTATGAACCGGTTGCTATGGACTGGTTGCTATGGACTATTTGCTATGGACTGGTTGCTATGGACAGGTTGCTATGGACGGGTTGCTGTGGACTGGTTGCAATGGAGGGTTGCTATGGACTGGTTGCTCTGGATGGTTGCTATGGACTGGTTGCTATGGACGGTTGCTATGGACGGTTGCTATGGACTGGTTGCTATGGACTTGTTGCTATGGTCTGGTTGCTATGGACTGGTTGCTATGGACTGGTTGCTATGGTCTGGTTGCTATGGACTGGTTGCTATGGACTGGTTGATATGGAGGGTTGCTATGAAGGGTTGCTATGAAATGGTTGCTATGGACTGGTTGCTATGGACTGCTTGCTATGGACTGCTTGCTATGGACGGGTTGCTATGGACGGTTGCTATGAACTGGTTGCTGTGGACTGGTTGCTATGGACTGTTGCTATGGACCGGTTGCTATGGACTGGTTGCTATGGACTGCTTGCTATGGACTGCTTGCTATGGAGGGTTGCTATAAACTGGTTGCTATGGATTGGTTGCTATGGACTGGTTGCTATGGAGGGTTGCTATGGACTGGTTGCTATGGACTGGTTGCTATGCACTGGTTGATATGGACTGGTTGCTATGGACTGGTTGCTATGGATTGGTTGCTATGGACTGGTTGTTATGGACGGTTGCTATGGACTGGTTGCTATGGACGGGTTGCTATGCACTGGTTGATATGGACTGGTTGCTATGGACTGGTTGCTATGGACTGGTTGCTATTGACTGGTTGCTGAGGAGGGTTGCTATGGTCTGGATTGCTATGGACTGGTTAATATGGACTGGTTGCTATGGATGGGTTGCTATGAACTGGTTGCTTTGGATGTTTGCTATGGACTGGTTGCTATGGACGGTTGCTATGGACTGGTTGCTATGGACTGGTTGCTATTTACTTGTTGCTATGGATGGTTGCTATGGACTGGTTGCTATAGAGGGTTGCTATGGATGGTTGCTATGGACTGGTTGAAATGGAATGGTTGCGAAAGACGGTTGCTATAGACTGGTTGCTGAGGAGGGTTGCTATAGTCTGGTTGCTATGGACTGGTTGCTATGGAGGATTGCTATGGACTGGTTGAAATGGAATGGTTGCGAAAGACGGTTGCTATAGACTGGTTGCTGAGGAGGGTTGCTATAGTCTGGTTGCTATGGACTGGTTGCTATGGAGGATTGCTATGGACTGGCTGCTATGGACGGTTGCTATGGACTGGTTGCTATGGAATGCTTATTATTGAGGGTTGCAATAGACTGGTTGCTATGGACTGGTTGCTATGGACCGGTTGCTATGGATGGTTGCTATGGACTGGTTGCTATGGACTGGTTGCTATGGATGGTTGCTATGGACTGGTTGCTATGGACTGGTTGCTATGGAGGGTTGCTATGAACTGCTTGCTATGGACTGCTTGCTATGGACGGTTGATATGAACTGGTTGCTGTGAACTGGTTGCTGTGAACTGGTTGCTATAGACTGTTGCTATGGACCGGTTGCTATGGACTGGTTGCTATGGACTGGTTGCTATGGACAGGTTGCTATGGACGGGGGTTGCTATGGACTGGTTGCAATGGAGGGTTGCTATGGACTGGTTGCTATGGATGGTTGCTATGGACTGGTTGCTATGGACTGTTGCTATGGACTGGTTGCTATGGACTGGATGCTATGGACTGGTTGCTATGGACTGGTTGCTATGGACAGGTTGCTATGGACGGGATGCTATGGACGTGTTGCTATGGACGGGTTGCTCTGGACTGGTTGCTATGGACAGGTTGCTATGGACGGGTTTCTATGGACGGGTTGCTATGGACTGGTTGCTATGGAGGGTTGCTATGAAGGGTTGCTATGATATGGTTGCTATGGATCGTTGCTATGGACTGGTTGCTATGGACTGGTTGCTATGGATTGTTGCTATGGACTGGTTGCTATGGAGGGTTGCTATGGACTGCTTGCTATGGACTGGTTGCTATGGATGGTTGCTATGAACTGGTTGCTGTGGACTGCTTGCTATGGACTGTTGCTATGGACCGGTTGCTATGGACTGGTTGCTATGGACTATTTGCTATGGACTGGTTGCTATGGACAGGTTGCTATGGACGGGTTGCTGTGGACTGGTTGCAATGGAGGGTTGCTATTGACTGGTTGCTCTGGATGGTTGCTATGGACTGGTTGCTATGGACGGTTGCTATGGACGGTTGCTATGGACTGGTTGCTATGGACTTGTTGCTATGGTCTGGTTGCTATGGACTGGTTGCTATGGACTGGTTGCTATGGTCTGGTTGCTATGGACTGGTTGCTATGGACTGGTTGATATGGAGGGTTGCTATGAAGGGTTGCTATGAAATGGTTGCTATGGACTGGTTGCTATGGACTGCTTGCTATGGACTGCTTGCTATGGACGGGTTGCTATGGACGGTTGCTATGAACTGGTTGCTGTGGACTGGTTGCTATGGACTGTTGCTATGGACCGGTTGCTATGGACTGGTTGCTATGGACTGCTTGCTATGGACTGCTTGCTATGGAGGGTTGCTATAAACTGGTTGCTATGGACTGGTTGCTATGGATGGTTGCTATGGACTGGATGCTATGGACTGGTTGCTATGGACTCGTTGCTTTGATTGGTTTCTATGGACTGGTTGCTATGGACTGCATAGAGACTGCTTGCTATGGACTGGTTTCTATGGACGGTTGCTATGGACAGGTTGCTATGGACGGGTTGCTATGGACTTGTTGCTATGGACTTGTTACTATGGACTGGTTGCTATTGACTGGTTGCTGAGGACAGTTGCTCTGTTCTGGATTGCTATGGACTGGTTAATATGGACTGGTTGCTATGAACTGGTTGCTTTGGACAGGTTGCTATGGACGGGTTGCTATGGACTTGTTGCTATGGACTGGTTAGTGGGTGCTTCGCCGTTATGGGCGCGTAGTTCCTCAATCAGGGAGCTTACAACTCCCTGTTTTTCTTGCTGCCTCCGCAGCTCATCGTATCCTGTTTCCAGGAACTTCTGCAAGATGAAGAACAAAGTATATTGTAATACTTTTGTTGACAGCCTTATGGATATATGACGTAAATGTATGCTATTCAACAATTGGAAGCATTCTCGCCTTATTAATCAATGACAGGGGTAACATGACAGATTTTATATCCTGCCATTTCGGTCGCCACCTTTTTTACATAAATATAGCAGCCATTATCATTTGCATAATTATGAATATATTATTAACAACACAGGATACACGTATAGGGGAGATATGCGTTGCTAACTCTTTTCCCTGTCAGGAGCCTAACGCCCCGGGGGGTCAGAGATGGGACCTTTTCGGAGGACCACTGACGTATGCAACCGTCGCAGTTTTTTGTGATGTCACTCTTTAGGTGTGTGCAAATTTTTCGTTCCACCGGGTGGAGTTTTTGGGTTGTGTTTTGCACGCCACAGGCTTTTCAACAGAAAAAAACCAGCTGGAGGCAGAATGGTTGCAAAACACTACGGGTTTGTTACCTAACTCTGGGTTTCAAGACCAGTCCACCTCCAGCTGTTGCAAAACTACTACTCCCATCAGCCACGGTCTGTCAGTGCATGCTAAGAATTTTACTTTTGCTGCATCTAGGGTGCCACAGTTTAGAGACCCGTGCATAAAGGCCTGAAAAATGGGGGCCTGCAGAACTTACAATACTAGAAGTGCCAGCATTCCCAGGCATGCTGGAAGTTGTAGTTCTGCAACATCTAAAGGGCAATATGTATTCGAACGTCCTTGGGCCTTGAGGACACTGAAGTCAGGACGTTCGCATACGTCCTATGTCCAAAAAAATGTTAAATTCATTATGCTAAATAACAAGGAAAAGTGCCTAAATACACATTTGCCAACCAGGGTGTCTGCAGCTGTCCAGGCATGCTGGGACTTGTAGTTTTGTAAAAGCAGGAGACACATTTTTTGTGAAATACTAATATCTGATCATATATACTAACTTTTAAACTAGACTAAAATGCAGTTGAAGATGATGAAATAACAGTGGTCAAAATACTTACACAAATCAGCAACTTTTCCTCAGACTTAGTGAAATTGCTTCCAACCATGTTGCTGTGTGATTGCGCTGCGATCATAAGTTGGAAACTGGCAAGGCTCCAGGAAATGGTCGCGTGTTGTTCGCGCGATTGCGCATGCGCGATCGAAAAATCGCAATCGATCATAAATATTCGATTTCAGAGTGCTGCTACAGCAGTTTTCGAAATATCTGCAATCAATTTCGCATTCGCATTTTGTGAAATTGCGTTAAAATATCTCGAATATTCGATTTCAGAGTGAGCCAATCAGAGCGCTCCTCCAGCATATCTCGAAATTGCGCAATAAATATCGCATTCGCATGTTGCGATATTTCGATAAAATATCAGGAATATTCTGAGCCAATCAGAGCGCTCCTCCAGCATATCTCGAAATTGCGCAATAAATATCGCATTCGCATGTTGCGATATTTCGATAAAATATCACGAATATTCTGAGCCAATCAGAGCGCTCCTCCAGCATATCTCGAAATTCCGCAATCAATATCGCATTCGCATGTTGCGATATTTCGATAAAATATCACGAATATTCTGAGCCAATCAGAGCGCTCCTCCAGCATATCTCGAAATTCCGCAATCAATATCGCATTCGCATGTTGCGATATTTCGATAAAATATCACGAATATTCTGAGCCAATCAGAGCGCTCCTCCAGCATATCTCGAAATTCCGCAATCAATATCGCATTCGCATGTTGCGATATTTCGATAAAATATCACGAATATTCTGAGCCAATCAGAGCGCTCCTACCGCAGTTATAAAAAAATCGCAATTATTTTCGCATTTGCAATAGCGAAAAATCGCAATCAATTAATTTCGATAAAATATCACGAATATTCGAATTTAGCGAATATATCTCGAATATTCGAATATATATTCGAGATATATCGCGAAATCGAATATGGCATATTCTGCTCAACACTAATCACTATGACATGACACCACTATACAACTATGACCCAACTATGACATCACTATACCACTATGACATCACACCACTATGACATCACTATACCACTATGACATCACACCACTATAACACTATGACATCACTATACCACTATGTCATCACTATACCACTATGACATCACACCACTATGACATCACTATACCACTATGACATCACACCACTATGACATCACACCACTATGACATCACTATACCACTGTCATCACTATACCACTATGACATCACACCACTTTATCACTATGACATCACATCACTATGACATCACTATACCACTATGACATTATACCACTATACCACTATGACATCACACCACTATGACATCACTATACCACTATGACATCACACCACTATGACATCACTATACCACTATGTCATCACTATACCACTATGACATTATACCACTATATCACTATGACATCACATCACTATGACATCACTATACCACTATGACATTATACCACTATGACATCACTATACCACTATGTCATCACTATACCACTATGACATTATACCACTATATCACTATGACATCACATCACTATGACATCACTATACCACTATGTCATCACTATACCAATATGACATTATACCACTATATCACTATGACATCACACCACTATGACATCACTATACCACTATGTCATCACTATACCACTATGACATTATACCACTATGACATCACACCACTATGACATCACACCACTATGACATCACTATACCACTATGTCATCACTATACCACTATGACATTGTACCACTATATCACTATGACATCACATCACTATGACATCACTATACCACTATGACATTATACCACTATGACATCACTATACCACTATGACATCACACCACTATGACATCACTATATCACTATGACATCACTATACCACTATGACATCACTATACCACTATGACATTATACCACTATGACATCACTATACCACTATGACATCACACCACTATGACACCACTATACCACTATGACATCACTATACCACTGTCATCACTATACCACTATGACATCACACCACTTTATCACTATGACATCACATCACTATGACATCACTATACCACTATGACATTATACCACTATACCACTATGACATCACACCACTATGACATCACTATACCACTATGACATCACACCACTATGACATCACTATACCACTATGTCATCACTATACCACTATGACATTATACCACTATATCACTATGACATCACATCACTATGACATCACTATACCACTATGACATTATACCACTATGACATCACTATACCATCACACCACTATGACATCACTATACCACTATGACATCACTATATCACTATGACATCACTATACCACTATGACATCACACCACTATACAACTATGACATCACTATACCACTATGACATCACACCACTATGACATCACTATACCACTATGACATCACACCACTATACAACTATGACACCACTATGACATCACTATACCACTATGACATCACACCACTATGACATCACACCCCTATGACATCACTATACCACTATGTCATCACTATACCACTATGACATTATACCACTATATCACTATGACATCACATCACTATACCACTATGACATCACTATACCACTATGACATCACTATACCACTATGACATCACTATACCACTATGACATCACACCACTATACAACTATGACACCACTATGACATCACTATACCACTATGACATCACTATATCACTATGACTTCACTATACCACTATGACATCACTATACCACTATGACATCACACCACTATATCACTATGACATCACATCACTATACCACTATGACATCACACCACTATGACATCACTATATCACTATGACATCACACCACTATGACATCACACCACTATATCACTATGACATCACATTACTATATCACTATGACATCACACCACTATACAACTATGACCCCACTATGACATCACTATACCACTATGACATCACACCACTATGACATCACTATACCACTAGGACATCACACCACTATACAACTATGACACCACTATGACATCACTATACCACTATGACATCACACCACTATCACACCACTATATCACTATGACATAACATCACTATACCACTATGACATCACGCCACTATGACATCACACCACTATGACATCACTATTCCACTGTCATCACTATACCACTATGACATCACACCACTATATCACTATGACATCACATCACTATGACATCACTATACCACTATGACATTATACCACTATGACATCACTATACCACTATGACATCACACCACTATGACATCACTATACCACTATGTCATCACTATACCACTATGACATTATACCACTATATCACTATGACATCACACCACTATGACATCACTATACCACTATGACATCACTATATCACTATGACATCACTATACCACTATGACATCACACCACTATATCACTATGACATCACATCACTATGACATCACTATACCACTATCACTATGACACCACTATGACATCACTATACCACTATGACATCACTATATCATCACTATACCACTATGATATCACACCACTATATCACCATGACATCACATCACTATGACATCACTATACCACTATGACATTATACCACTATGACATCACTATACCAATATGACATCACACCACTATGGCATCACACCACTATGACATCACTATACCACTATGTCATCACTATACCACTATGACATTATACCACTATATCACTATGACATCACACCACTATGACATCACTATACCACTATGTCATCACTATATCACTATGACATTATACCACTATATCACTATGACATCACACCACTATGACATCACACCACTATGACATCACTATACCACAATGTCATCACTATACCACTATGATATTATACCACTATATCACTATGACATCACATCACTATGACATCACTATACCACTATGACATTATACCACTATGACATCACTATACCACTATGACATCACACCACTATGACATCACTATATCACTATGACATCACTATACCACTATGACATCACTATACCACTATGACATTATACCACTATGACATCACTATACCACTATGACATCACACCACTATGACATCACTATACCACTATGACATCACACCACTATGACATCACACCACTATGACATCACTATACCACTATGTCATCACTATACCACTATGACATTATACCACTATATCACTATGACATCACACCACTATGACATCACTATACCACTATGTCATCACTATACCAATATGACATTATACCACTATATCACTATGACATCACACCACTATGACATCACTATACCACTATGTCATCACTATACCACTATGACATTATACCACTATGACATCACACCACTATGACATCACACCACTATGACATCACTATACCACTATGTCATCACTATACCACTATGACATTGTACCACTATATCACTATGACATCACATCACTATGACATCACTATACCACTATGACATTATACCACTATGACATCACTATACCACTATGACATCACACCACTATGACATCACTATATCACTATGACATCACTATACCACTATGACATCACTATACCACTATGACATTATACCACTATGACATCACTATACCACTATGACATCACACCACTATGACACCACTATACCACTATGACATCACACCACTATACAACTATGACATCACTATACCACTATGACATCACACCACTATGACATCACACCACTAAACAACTATGACACCACTATGACATCACTATACCACTATGACATTACTATACCACTATGACATCACTATACCACTATATCACTATAACATCACATCACTATGACATCACTATACCACTATGACATCACACCACTATGACATCACTATACCACTATGACATCACACCACTATGACATCACACCACTATGACATCACTATACCACTGTCATCACTATACCACTCATAGCAACTAGTCCATAGCAATCCTCCATAGCAACCAGTCCATAGCAACCAGTCCATAGCAACCGGTCCATAGCAACCGTCCATAGAAACCAGTCCATAGCAAGCAGTCCATAGCAACCCTCCATAGCATTGCAGTCCATAGCAACCAGTCCATAGAAACCATCCAAAGCAACCAGTCCATAGCAACCAGTCCATAGCGACCATCCATAGCAACCAGTCCATAGCAACCCTCCATAGCAACCAGTCCATAGCAACCATTCATAACAACCAGTCCATAGCATTCAGTCCATAGCAACCAGTCCATAGCAACCATTTCATAGCAACCCTTCATAGCAACCATCCATAGCAACCAGTTCATAGCAACCAGTCCATAGCAACCATCCATAGCAATCCATAGCAACCCTCCATAGCAACTGTCTCTTTCTCTTTCGATCTCGATCTCGATCTTTCTCTCTCTCTTTCTCTTTCCCTATCTATCTCGATCTCTCTCGATCTCTCTCTCTTTATCTATCTCGATCTATTTATGTATTTATTTATTTTGTTATTAATAATTTATTATTTGTTTATTTATTTATTTATTATTTATTGTTTATTTATTTATTATTATTATTTATTTATTTATTTATTATTTTTTTTTATTATTTTTTTATTCATTTTTTATTATATATTATTTATTTATTTATTATTGATTATTTATTTCTTATTTAATATTTATTTATTATTATTATTTATTTATTTAATTATCATTTATTTTTTATTTATTTTATTTATTATTTTTTATTTAATATTTATTTATTTATTATTTATTTTTTATTTATTTATTATTTATTTGCAGCTACAGGCATCATTCAGATATCGTCTTTTAGAGCCGGCGATTCTGTGCACCGTAAGAATGATCCTCTGCTTGATCATTCTTACAGGTGGCAAAAGGGGATGTCCCCCCTCCCGCCACCCTCCGGTAATCGGTGAGTCGGGGAACACATCTGCCAGACCCGGATGCCTACCATAGAGATTTCTTGCAGACCAGATGGTCGCCGGAGTCTCTATGATCATTCGAAGGCCGGGCACGATATTATGACTTCACGCCTGGCCTTTGCATTAAAAAAAACTATGCCACCTTGGCTGGAATGCCATATCTCACTGTAAAGAGGACCTGCCATACATATTCCTATTACAAGGGATGTTTACATTCCTTATAATAAAAAAAATTATCACTTTTATTTCTAAGTGTCAAAGTAAAAAGTTTAAAGTAAAATTAACAATAATAAAATTCTAGCCCTAGACTACTCTGTAACTCAAAACAAGTAACCAGTAAAAAAATAAAAATAAAGCGTCGCCCATGAGGATTATTAAGTACTGAAGTACTGAAGTTTGGCGCCATTCCACAAGCGTGTGCAATTTTGAAGGGTGACATGTTGGGTATCTATTGGTCAGGTGGAAAGCAGGCAGTGTGGTCCATTTTTTTCAGTTTTAGAGCCAGAGAGAAGGTGTGGCAGGCAGGCAGGTGTTATCTCATCCTCTGCTTGGAAGAATGACTGGGACTAGCATGAAGGAAAGGGTGTCCCTGTGAGGTCCAATAGTGATTGTCTGTCCATTGTTGATGGAGAGAGCTCTTCCTAATAAGGGCAAAGTGGTGGTGTCCTCACAGTTTATTATTTATTATTTATTTCATATTTTATTTATTTATTATTTATTTATTTATGTATTTATTTTATATTTTATATTTTATTATTTATTATTTATTTTATTTATTATTTATTTTTTATTTATGTTATTTATTTTTTATTCATTATATTATTTATTCTTATTTATTTATTATTTATTTATTTTTTATTTATTATTTATTTATTATTTATTTTATTATTTATTATATTTTATATTTTATTTATTTATTATTTATTTATTTCTTTTTTATTTATTATTTATGTATTTATTTAATATTTAATATTTTATTATTTATTATTTTTTTTATTTATTATTTATTATTCTTTTTTTATTTATTCTTTTTTTTATTTGTTATTTTTTTATTTATTTATTGTTTATTTTTTTATTTATTATTTATTCTTTTTTTTGTATTATTTTTTTTAAATATATTTATTTATTATTTATTATTTACTATTTATTTATTTATTATTTATTATTATTTTTGTTTTTATTTTATTTATTATTTATTATTTATTATTATTATTTATTTATTTATTTTATATTTATTATTTATTTTATATTTTATTTATTTATTAATTACTTATTTATGTATTTTATATTTTATTATTTATTTATTTTTTATTTATTTTTTATTTATTATTTATTTATTATTTATCTTTTATTTATTTTATATTTTATTTTTTATTTATTTATTTTTTATTTATTATTTATTTATTTATTTATTGTTTATTTATTTTATTATTTATTTTTATTAATTATTTATTTATTTATTATTTATTTATTATTATTTTTATATTTTATTATTTATTATTTAATATTTATTTATTTATTTATTTTTTATTTATTATTTATTTATCTTATTATTTATTTATTTTTTATTTATTTATTTATTTATTTATTATTTACATCTACATCCTGATTCACTCCCTACATAGCAGCTGCATATCCTGTACCATGAACATTTTTTAAGAAGAGATTTAAATTATGATTCTGTTAAAGGAGAGCCATTCGCATGTGACAAAAAAAATGGAATGCCTTGCAAATAGTTGAAATTGCTGAATCAGCTCTATTGGGCAATGGGAATGTCCTAAGGCAGTGGTCATCAACATTGTCCTGCAGGGCCCACTAACAGGCCACGTTTGCAAGATAACTGAAATACATCACAGGTGATATCATTTGCTGCTCAGTGACTGCAGTATTCTAGACTGCATTTCCCCAAGGTAATACATAAAACCTGGCATGTTAGTGGGCCCTGCAGGACAAGGTTGATGACCACTGTCCTAAGGCAATAGGACAATATAGGCAATAAATCATAACTGCCTATCCTTTCTTGCTAATCAAATTCTGCAAACACTTTTGTCCAGCAAGTTAACAACTTACCTCAACTGAACTGATTCCATAGCAGTAGCAAAATTACATGACATGTTGAATGCAATTCGTGACACAATAGCAGCATATAAACATTGCTTTTAAAATCCTTTTCAGGATGGTTGCTATGGAGGGTTGCTATGGTCTGGTTGCTATGGACTTGTTGCCATGGAGCGTTGCTATGGACTGGTTGCTATGGACTGGATGCAATGGAGGGTTGCTATGGACTGGTTGCTATGGACTGGATGCAATGGAGGGTTGCTATGGACTGGTTGCTATGGACTGGTTGCTATAGACTATTGCAATGGAGGGTTGCTATGGACTGGTTGCTTTGGATTGGTTGTTATGAACTGGTTGCTATGGAGGGTTGCTATGGACTGGTTGCTATGAACTGGTTGATATGGACTGGTTGCTATGGACTGGTTGCTTTGGATGATTGCTATGCACTGGTTACAATGGACTGGTTGCTATGGACTGGTTGCTATAGAGGGTTGCTATGGACTGGTTGCTATGGAGGGTTGATATGGACTGGTTGCTATGGATGGTTGCTATGGAGGGTTGCTATGGACTGGTTGCTATGGACTGGTTGCCTTGGACGGTTGCTATGGACGGTTGCTATGGACTGGTTGCTATGGACTGGTTGCAATGGAGGGTTGCTAAGGACTGGTTGCTATGGACTGGTTCCTATGGACTGGATGCAATGAAGGGTTGCTATGGACTGGTTCCTATGGACTGGTTGCTATGGACGATTGCTATGGAGGGTTGCTATGGACGGTTGCTATGGACTGGTTGCTATGTATTGGTTGCTATGGACTGGTTGCTATGGACTGGTTGCTATGAACTGGTTGATATGGTTTGGTTGCTATGGACTGGTTGCTTTGGATGGTTGCTATGCACTGGTTGCTATGGACTGGTTGCTTTGGATGGTTGCTATGGACTGGTTGCTATGGAGGGTTGCTATGGACTGGTTGCTATGGAGGGTTGATATGGACTGGTTGCTATGGATGGTTGCTATGGAGGGTTGCTATGGACTGGGTGCTATGGACGGTTGCTATGGACTGGTTGCTATGAACGGGTTGCTATGGACGGGTTGCTATGGAATTGTTGCTATGGATGGTTGCAGTGGATGGTTTCTATGGACGGGTTGCTATGGACTGGTTGCTATGGATGGTTGCAGTGGACGGGTTGCTATGGACTGGTTGCTATGGACTGTTGCTATGGACTGGTTGCTATGGACTGGTTGCTATGGACTGGTTGCTTTGGACGGTTACTATGGACTGGTTGTTATGGATTGGTTGCTATGGACTGGTTTCTATGGAGGGTTGCTATGGACGGTTGCTATGGACTGGTTGCTATGTATTGGTTGCTATGGACTGGTTGCTATGGACTGGTTGCTATGAACTGGTTGATATGGTTTGGTTGCTATGGACTGGTTGCTTTGGATGGTTGCTATGCACTGGTTGCTATGGACTGGTTGCTTTGGATGGTTGCTATGGACTGGTTGCTATAGAGGGTTGCTATGGACTGGTTGCTATGGAGGGTTGATATGGACTGGTTGCTATGGATGGTTGCTATGGAGGGTTGCTATGGACTGGGTGCTATGGACTGGTTGCTATGAACGGGTTGCTATGGACGGGTTGCTATGGAATTGTTGCTATGGATGGTTGCAGTGGATGGTTTCTATGGACGGGTTGCTATGGACTGGTTGCTATGGATGGTTGCAGTGGACGGGTTGCTATGGACTGGTTGCTATGGACTGTTGCTATGGACTGGTTGCTATGGACTGGTTGCTATGGACTGGTTGCTTTGGACGGTTGCTATGGACTGGTTGTTATGGATTGGTTGCTATGGACTGGTTTCTATGGAGGGTTGCTATGGACTGGTTGCTTTGGACGGTTGCTATGGACTGGTTGCTATGGAATTGTTGCTATGGAATTGTTGCTATGGAATTGTTGCTATGGATGGTTGCAGTGGATGGTTTCTATGGACGGGTTGCTATGGACTGGTTGCTATTGATGGTTGCAGTGGACGGGATGCTATGGACTGGTTGCTATGAACTGGTTGATATGGTTTGGTTGCTATGGACTGGTTGCTTTGGATGGTTGCTATGCACTGGTTGCTATGGACTGGTTGCTTTGGATGGTTGCTATGGACTGGTTGCTATAGAGGGTTGCTATGGACTGGTTGCTATGGAGGGTTGATATGGACTGGTTGCTATGGATGGTTGCTATGGAGGGTTGCTATGGACTGGGTGCTATGGACTGGTTGCTATGAACGGGTTGCTATGGACGGGTTGCTATGGAATTGTTGCTATGGATGGTTGCAGTGGATGGTTTCTATGGACGGGTTGCTATGGATGGTTGCAGTGGACGGGTTGCTATGGACTGGTTGCTATGGACTGTTGCTATGGACTGGTTGCTATGGACTGGTTGCTATGGACTGGTTGCTTTGGACGGTTGCTATGGACTGGTTGTTATGGATTGGTTGCTATGGACTGGTTTCTATGGAGGGTTGCTATGGACTGGTTTCTTTGGACGGTTGCTATGGACTGGTTGCTATGGAATTGTTGCTATGGAATTGTTGCTATGGAATTGTTGCTATGGATGGTTGCAGTGGATGGTTTCTATGGACGGGTTGCTATGGACTGGTTGCTATTGATGGTTGCAGTGGACGGGATGCTATGGACTGGTTGCTATGAACTGGTTGATATGGTTTGGTTGCTATGGACTGGTTGCTTTGGATGGTTGCTATGCACTGGTTGCTATGGACTGGTTGCTTTGGATGGTTGCTATGGACTGGTTGCTATAGAGGGTTGCTATGGACTGGTTGCTATGGAGGGTTGATATGGACTGGTTGCTATGGATGGTTGCTATGGAGGGTTGCTATGGACTGGGTGCTATGGACTGGTTGCTATGAACGGGTTGCTATGGACGGGTTGCTATGGAATTGTTGCTATGGATGGTTGCAGTGGATGGTTTCTATGGACGGGTTGCTATGGATGGTTGCAGTGGACGGGTTGCTATGGACTGGTTGCTATGGACTGTTGCTATGGACTGGTTGCTATGGACTGGTTGCTATGGACTGGTTGCTTTGGACGGTTGCTATGGACTGGTTGTTATGGATTGGTTGCTATGGACTGGTTTCTATGGAGGGTTGCTATGGACTGGTTGCTTTGGACGGTTGCTATGGACTGGTTGCTATGGAATTGTTGCTATGGAATTGTTGCTATGGAATTGTTGCTATGGATGGTTGCAGTGGATGGTTTCTATGGACGGGTTGCTATGGACTGGTTGCTATTGATGGTTGCAGTGGACGGGATGCTATGGACTGGTTGCTATGAACTGGTTGATATGGTTTGGTTGCTATGGACTGGTTGCTTTGGATGGTTGCTATGCACTGGTTGCTATGGACTGGTTGCTTTGGATGGTTGCTATGGACTGGTTGCTATAGAGGGTTGCTATGGACTGGTTGCTATGGAGGGTTGATATGGACTGGTTGCTATGGATGGTTGCTATGGAGGGTTGCTATGGACTGGGTGCTATGGACTGGTTGCTATGAACGGGTTGCTATGGACGGGTTGCTATGGACGGGTTGCTATGGAATTGTTGCTATGGATGGTTGCAGTGGATGGTTTCTATGGACGGGTTGCTATGGATGGTTGCAGTGGACGGGTTGCTATGGACTGGTTGCTATGGACTGTTGCTATGGACTGGTTGCTATGGACTGGTTGCTATGGACTGGTTGCTTTGGACGGTTGCTATGGACTGGTTGTTATGGATTGGTTGCTATGGACTGGTTTCTATGGAGGGTTGCTATGGACTGGTTGCTTTGGACGGTTGCTATGGACTGGTTGCTATGGAATTGTTGCTATGGAATTGTTGCTATGGAATTGTTGCTATGGATGGTTGCAGTGGATGGTTTCTATGGACGGGTTGCTATGGACTGGTTGCTATTGATGGTTGCAGTGGACGGGATGCTATGGACTGGTTGCTATGAACTGGTTGATATGGTTTGGTTGCTATGGACTGGTTGCTTTGGATGGTTGCTATGCACTGGTTGCTATGGACTGGTTGCTTTGGATGGTTGCTATGGACTGGTTGCTATAGAGGGTTGCTATGGACTGGTTGCTATGGAGGGTTGATATGGACTGGTTGCTATGGATGGTTGCTATGGAGGGTTGCTATGGACTGGTTGCTATGGACTGGTTGCTATGAACGGGTTGCTATGGACGGGTTGCTATGGAATTGTTGCTATGGATGGTTGCAGTGGATGGTTTCTATGGACGGGTTGCTATGGATGGTTGCAGTGGACGGGTTGCTATGGACTGGTTGCTATGGACTGTTGCTATGGACTGGTTGCTATGGACTGGTTGCTATGGACTGGTTGCTTTGGACGGTTGCTATGGACTGGTTGTTATGGATTGGTTGCTATGGACTGGTTTCTATGGAGGGTTGCTATGGACTGGTTGCTTTGGACGGTTGCTATGGACTGGTTGCTATGGAATTGTTGCTATGGAATTGTTGCTATGGAATTGTTGCAATCGATGGTTGCAGTGGATGGTTTCTATGGACGGGTTGCTATGGACTGGTTGCTATGGATGGTTGCAGTGGACGGGTTGCTATGGACTGGTTGCTATGGACTGTTGCTATGGACTGGTTGCTATGGTCTGGATGCTATGGACTGGTTGCGACGGACTGGTTGCAATGGACTGGTTGCTTTGGACGGTTGCTATGGACTGGTTGCTATGGATTGGTTGCTATGTACTGGTTTCTATGGAGGGTTGCTATGGACTGGTTGCTTTGGACGGTTGCCATGGACTGGTTGCTATGGATTGGTTGCTATGGACTGGTTGCTATGGAGGGTTGCTATGGACTGGTTGCTATGGACGGGTTGCTATGCACTGGTTGATATGGACTGGTTGCTATGGACTGGTTGCTATGGATTGGTTGCTATGGACTGGTTTCTATGGAGGGTTGCTATGGACTGGTTGCTTTGGACTGTTGCTATGGACTGGTTGCTATGGACTGGTTGCTATTGACTGGTTGCTGAGGAGGGTTGCTATGGTCTGGATTGCTATGGACTGGTTAATATGGACTGGTTGCTATGGACGGGTTGCTATGGACCGGTTGCTATGAACTGGTTGCTTTGGATGGTTGCTATGGACTGGTTGCTATGGACGGTTGCTATGGACTGGTTGCTATGGACTGGTTGCTATTTACTTGTTGCTATGGATGGTTGCTATGGAGTGATTGCTATAGAGGGTTGCTATGGATCGTTGCTATGGACTGGTTGAAATGGAATGGTTGCGAAAGACGGTTGCTATAGACTGGTTGCTGAGGAGGGTTGCTATAGTCTGGTTGCTATGGAGGATTGCTATGGACTGGTTGCTATGGACGGTTGCTATGGACTGGTTGCTATGGACGGTTGCTATGGACTGGTTGCTATGGACTGGTTGCAATGGAGGGTTGCTAAGGACTGGTTGCTATGGACTGGTTCCTATGGACTGGATGCAATGAAGGGTTGCTATGGACTGGTTGCTATGGACTGGTTGCTATGGACGATTGCTATGGAGGGTTGCTATGGACGGTTGCTATGGACTGGTTGCTATGTATTGGTTGCTATGGACTGGTTGCTATGAACTGGTTGATATGGTTTGGTTGCTATGGACTGGTTGCTTTGGATGGTTGCTATGCACTGGTTGCTATGGACTGGTTGCTTTGGATGGTTGCTATGGACTGGTTGCTATGGAGGGTTGCTATGGACTGGTTGCTATGGAGGGTTGATATGGACTGGTTGCTATGGATGGTTGCTATGGAGGGTTGCTATGGACTGGGTGCTATGGACGGTTGCTATGGACTGGTTGCTATGAACGGGTTGCTATGGACGGGTTGCTATGGAATTGTTGCTATGGATGGTTGCAGTGGATGGTTTCTATGGACGCTTTGCTATGGACTGGTTGCTATGGATGGTTGCAGTGGACGGGTTGCTATGGACTGGTTGCTATGGACTGTTGCTATGGACTGGTTGCTATGGACTGGTTGCTATGGACTGGTTGCTATGAACTGGTTGATATGGTTTGGTTGCTATGGACTGGTTGCTTTGGATGGTTGCTATGCACTGGTTGCTATGGACTGGTTGCTTTGGATGGTTGCTATGGACTGGTTGCTATGGAGGGTTGCTATGGACTGGTTGCTATGGAGGGTTGATATGGACTGGTTGCTATGGATGGTTGCTATGGAGGGTTGCTATGGACTGGGTGCTATGGACGGTTGCTATGGACTGGTTGCTATGAACGGGTTGCTATGGACGGGTTGCTATGGAATTGTTGCTATGGATGGTTGCAGTGGATGGTTTCTATGGACGGGTTGCTATGGACTGGTTGCTATGGATGGTTGCAGTGGATGGGTTGCTATGGACTGGTTGCTATGGACTGTTGCTATGGACTGGTTGCTATGGACTGGTTGCTATGGACTGGTTTCTTTGGACGGTGGCTATGGACTGGTTGTTATGGATTGGTTGCTATGGACTGGTTTCTATGGAGGGTTGCTATGGACGGTTGCTATGGACTGGTTGCTATGTATTGGTTGCTATGGACTGGTTGGTATGGACTGGTTGCTATGAACTGGTTGATATGGTTTGGTTGCTATGGACTGGTTGCTTTGGATGGTTGCTATGCACTGGTTGCTATGGACTGGTTGCTTTGGATGGTTGCTATGGACTGGTTGCTATGGAGGGTTGCTATGGACTGGTTGCTATGGAGGGTTGATATGGACTGGTTGCTATGGATGGTTGCTATGGAGGGTTGCTATGGACTGGGTGCTATGGACGGTTGCTATGGACTGGTTCCTATGAATGGGTTGCTATGGACAGGTTGCTATGGAATTGTTGCTATGGATGGTTGCAGTGGATGGTTTCTATGGACGGGTTGCTATGGACTGTTGCTATGGACTGGTTGCTATGGACGGTTGCTATGGAATTGTTGCTATGGATGGTTGCAGTGGACGGGTTGCTATGGACTGGTTGCTATGGACTGTTGCTATGGACTGGTTGCTATGGACTGGTTGCTATGGACTGGTTGCTATGGAGGGTTGATATGGACTGGTTGCTATGGATGGTTGCTATGGAGGGTTGCTATGGACTGGTTGCTATGGACTGGTTGCCTTGGACGGTTGCTATGGACTGGTTGCTATGGACGGTTGCTATGGACTGGTTGCTATGGACTGGTTGCAATGGAGGGTTGCTAAGGACTGGTTGCTATGGACTGGTTCCTATGGACTGGTTTCTTTGGACGATTGCTATGGACTGGTTGTTATGGATTGGTTGCTATGGACTGGTTTCTATGGAGGGTTGCTATGGATGGTTGCTATGGACTGGTTGCTATGTATTGGTTGCTATGGACTGGTTGCTATGGACTGGTTGCTATGAACTGGTTGATATGGTTTGGTTGCTATGGACTGGTTGCTTTGGATGGTTGCTATGCACTGGTTGCTATGGACTGGTTGCTTTGGATGGTTGCTATGGTCTGGTTGCTATGGAGGGTTGCTATGGACTGGTTGCTATGGAGGGTTGAAATGGACTGGTTGCTATGTATGGTTGCTATGGAGGGTTGCTATGGACTGGGTGCTATGGACGGTTGCTATGGACTGGTTGCTATGAACGGGTTGCTATGGACGGGTTGCAGTGGATGGTTTCTATGGATGGTTGCAGTGGATGGTTTTTATGGACGGGTTGCTATGGACTGGTTGCTATGGATGGTTGCAGTGGATGGGTTGCTATGGACTGGTTGCTATGGACTGTTGCTATGGACTGGTTGCTATGGACTGGTTGCTATGGACTGGTTTCTTTGGACGGTTGCTATGGACTGGTTGTTATGGATTGGTTGCTATGGACTGGTTTCTATGGAGGGTTGCTATGGACGGTTGCTATGGACTGGTTGCTATGTATTGGTTGCTATGGACTGGTTGCTATGGACTGGTTGCTATGACTGGTTGATATGGTTTGGTTGCTATGGACTGGTTGCTTTGGATGGTTGCTATGCACTGGTTGCTATGGACTGGTTGCTTTGGATGGTTGCTATGGACTTGTTGCTATGGAGTGTTGCTATGGACTGGTTGCTATGGAGGGTTGCTATGGACTGGTTGCTATGGATGGTTGCTATGGAGGGTTGCTATGGACTGGGTGCTATGGACGGTTGCTATGGACTGGTTCCTATGAACGGGTTGCTATGGACGGGTTGCTATGGAGGGTTGCTATGGATGGTTGCAGTGGATGGTTTCTATGGACGGGTTGCTATGGACTGTTGCTATGGACTGGTTGCTATGGACGGGTTGCTATGGAATTGTTGCTATGGACAGGTTGCTATGGAATTGTTGCTATGGATGGTTGCAGTGGACTGGTTTCTATGGACGGTTGCTATGGACTGTTGCTATGGACTGGTTGCTATGGACGGGTTGCTATGGAATTGTTGCTATGGACTGGTTGCTGTGGACGGGTTGCTATGGACTGGTTGCTATGGACCTGTTGCTATGGACTGGTTGCTATGGACTGGTTGCTATGGACTGGTTGCTTTGGACGGTTGCTATGGACTGGTTGTTATGGATTGGTTGCTATGGACTGGTTTCTATGGAGGGTTGCTATGGACTGGTTGCTTTGGACGGTTGCTATGGACTGGTTGCTATGGAATTGTTGCTATGGAATTGTTGCTATGAATGGTTGCAGTGGATGGTTTCTATGGACGGGTTGCTATGGACTGGTTGCTATGGATGGTTGCAGTGGACGGGTTGCTATGGACTGGTTGCTATGGACTGTTGCTATGGACTGGTTGCTATGGTCTGGTTGCTATGGAGGGTTGCTATGAAGGGTTGCTATGATATGGTTGCTATGGATCGTTGCTATGGACTGGTTGCTATGGACTGGTTGCTATGGATTGATGCTATGGACTGGTTGCTATGGAGGGTTGCTATGGACTGCTTGCTATGGACTGGTTGCTATGGATGGTTGCTATGAACTGGTTGCTGTGGACTGCTTGCTATGGACTGTTGCTATGGACCGGTTGCTATGGACTGGTTGCTATGGACTATTTGCTATGGACTGGTTGCTATGGACAGGTTGCTATGGACGGGTTGCTGTGGACTGGTTGCAATGGAGGGTTGCTATGGACTGGTTGCTCTGGATGGTTGCTATGGACTGGTTGCTATGGTCTGGTTGCTATGGACTGGTTGCTATGGACTGGTTGATATGGAGGGTTGCTATGAAGGGTTGCTATGAAATGGTTGCTATGGACTGGTTGCTATGGACTGGATGCTATGGACTGGTTGTTATGGACTGGTTGCTATGGACAGGTTGCTATGGACGGGATGCTATGGACGGGTTGCTATGGACGTGTTGCTATGGACGGGATGCTATGGACGGGTTGCTATGGACGTGTTGCTATGGACAGGTTGCTTTGGAATGGTTGCTGAGGAGGGTTGCTATCGTCTGGTTGCTATGGACTGGTTGCTATGGATGGTTGCTATGGACTGGTTGCTATGGACTGGTTGCTATGGACTCGTTGCTTTGAATGGTTTATATGGACTGGTTGCTATGGACTGCATAGAGACTGCTTGCTATGGACTGGTTTCTATGGACGGTTGCTATGGACAGGTTGCTATGGACGGGTTGCTATGGACTTGTTGCTATCGACTTGTTACTATGGACTGGTTGCTATTGACTGGTTGCTGAGGACAGTTGCTCTGTTCTGGATTGCTATGGACTGGTTAATATGGACTGGTTGCTATGAACTGGTTGCTTTGGACTTGTTGCTATGGACTGGTTACTATGGACTGGTTGCTATTGACTGGTTGCTGAGGACAGTTGCTCTGTTCTGGATTGCTATGGACGGTTGCTATGGACTGGTTGCTATGGAGGGTTGCTATGGACTGGTTGCTGAGAAGGGTTGCTATGGTCTGAATTGCAATGGACTAGTTAATTTGGACTGGTTGCTATGGACGGTTGCTATGGACTGGTTTCTATGGACTGGTTGCTATGGACTGGTTGCTATGGAGGCTTGCTATGGGCTGGTTGCTATTGATAGTTGCTATGGCCTGGTTGCTATGGAGGGTTGCTATGGACTGGTTGCTAAGGAGGGTTGCTATGGACTGGTTGCTATGGACTGGTTGCTATGGACTGTTGCTATGGAGGGTTGCTATGGACCGGTTGCTATGGACGGTTGCAATGGACGGGTTGCTATGGACGGTTTCTATGAACTGGTTGCTATGGATGGTTGCTATATACAGAGTATGCATAAGTAACGTTAAGAGGGGCATAACACTTTCCAGGCATGCATTCTCATTGAGTCAAGGGAGGCTGTGATTTCAGGAACAGCATAGATCTTCTCATCAACGTCGGTCATGTGCAGTCCTTGCAGTGTTCTATTCAGAGCAACATAGTCCATTCCCGGTTGGAAGACCCGTTTCAATGAGACCACTGCCGACTGTATCGACATCCCCTGACACTTATGCACATGCAAAAGCCAACTTAAGGAGGAACTGCCTGCGAACAACTCTTTTCTGTCTCATGTTTCTACCCCTTCTATGTACACCAAGTTGTCAGCATCACAAGACGACTAGTTACGGTATCTCTTTACTGTAGTTACGGTAAACAAGCCCAAGCTTGTTTACCGTAGTAGCAGCATTCTCAGTCTGGATGATTATTCTTGCAATCTTACCAAATGTCCCGTTTACAAGCCCGTCTTCAACATCAATGTAACTTGTGATCATGATACGGGCACCTTCAGCTGCTTGCAGTGTGTCAATCAGATTGTCTTTGTGTCCTTTGAAAGATTGGTGTTGCCGCAGCATCATTCCTGTTTTAGTTTTTTTTTCTGTAATCGTCTGGCATCTATGTTGGTGACGTTTAAATGGAGAACAGACACAGTTGCGTCATTATGTTTGATAGGGCAGTGGGTGGGATCTATCAAAGCCGCAGCAAGCAGAGAGGCTTTGTCATCATTGCTTAAGGAGTCAGTCTTCTGCTTGACTCTGATTCTATTCAAAAGCTCAGCAAATGAAATGTCTCTGTCAGCGTGATCATCTACACTTAGTCTTTCCAGACATCATTGGTATTTTCCTCAAACACGCAGAGTGGTTTACTTTTTCCCAGCTGGGGAACCTGGTGAAAGTCTCCAATAAAAAGGTTTCTTACTGCCTTTGATTTGCTGTAATCTCCAGTTGATGTAGGCAAACAGGGGCTTTGAAATCATTGACACCTTGTCAATAACAATGATCTCCGCATTTAAAAGCTTCATCTATGAGATTTCCGAGTCCTTGGTGGGTGGCTTCAAGCTTCTTGGCAATTTCAGCAGAGAATGCAAAGTGTTGCCTGAAATGTTGAAAGCTGCTGTTCCTGTAAATGCAGTTAGTAATAATACACTGGGCATGATTATGTCTGCATTCTCACGTAGTTAGGTACGGTTAGAGAGTATCTTTGTTGGTTCAGCATAGATGCACTTTATCAGGTTTGATTTGCCTGTCCCTGCGCCACCAGTGATAAATTAATAGAATAGGTCGGGATTTAGGCCACGCACACGGTTAGTGCACCAGTCACAAACTGAGTAAAATGTCTGAGCGGTTAAGGTTTCTGTACATTTTCCCTAGGAAATCAGGACACATTCACAGATGTGTAACAGAACTTCAAATGCACCTGTATACTCCGTCAGCAAATGTGGATTGTAGTTGTTCAACCCAGCAGTCCATGGCATCGCGCTTCATTAGAATCACGCTTACGGAGGTGACACCTTGTCATCATTGTCTTTTCCAAAATATAGGAGCTCTTGGTACCTAACAATGTATATGAGGGCTCCCTCTCGCTTGATATTCAACCCGGTAAAAGTAGGTGGTCACTGGGTTGCTTTGAGGAATGTCACCCTTTTCAGCCCAGTCTAGCTCAGAAAAATCCACCTTGTTGTGCCTTTATTGCCGTTATTACCATCTGAATTCTGCAGCAGAGAAGGTAAGAAAAAATGTCGGCTTATTCAATTGTCTGACCATGGGCTAGTAAATTCTTCAGATTTTTATCCCAGTAAGCTGGAGTCCCTCTCAGTGGTTGCATGAACATTGTGGCATCTCGGTTTCGCACCAACCTCTCAACCTCACGCTTGTCTTGTAGCATCTTGTTGGATAACTTCCGCACATCCTTGGTAATGAGTTTTAATTTCCTTAACTGGATGGACATGTTGTGTTTCTGTGACAAACTGCGCAAAGAAGAGGTAGTTTGTGTAGTTTGTGTCTCTTGCAAAACGAGTATCAACACAAAAAAACCTTGCATTGAAAACATGCTCGGGGACTTGTCTTCCCTGGTCCAATGTATTTTGTCCAATAGGGAAAGCCTAGGAACTTTAAAGAAGCTGACTGGTGTGTTTACTTGTGCAGGTGCAATGCTGAATATTTCATCACTGTGCTTCCTCTCCAATGTCAGTTGGCTGCAAACAGCTGTCTAGGTCAATTCCAGGTCTTAGTGCATCCTTCTCATCCTCTTGGGAGGTCATGGCCTTCCTGTGATTCTCAGAAGCAGCATGTTAAACATGGAGGTTGTAGCTCTGATGGATCACAATCAATTCAGTTTAATCACAACTGTCATCAGCGATTGTCTCATCCACTCTGATTGAAATGTCACTTTAGTCGGGGTGAGTTTTGACAGACCTGCTACTACTACATTTCTCATGATGACATTGTGAAACAGCTTTGTAAGTCAGACGTCTTTTCAGCTTCACTCTGTGTAACTGGGATGTGCTGTGCGATTATGGTAGAGTATAGACCGTGATTTCCACACAAACTACAGCGCCGTGTATAGCTGCCTGTCGACCCTTGGGAAGTGTGATGATCTTGGCAAATGGCAGTATTTTGGCCAAAAGTTGTCTTTCCAGCACATTCAAATCGCAGAGCTCTGGAGGAATGGGCGCCAGCTCCATGTTGTTAGACACAGCGATGGAAGATTTAGGTCCTGCTTTTAAATGTGAATCACAGTTGTGACAAATCATTCTTTGGACCTTTCATCTGGTACCTTGACCGTGATTGTTGCACACATGGACATATTTCCCTGTAAAACAGGCAGCAACAATGTGTAGATTATTTTTGTAATTGCTGTGAATGCAATGTTTCACTTGGTTAGGGAAAAGGGTGCGATGACACATCGTGCACACAAAAGTTGTCCCAACTTTAATGCATTCATGGAAAGCTGTCTGCATTAGGCTGTTGTCCACTGCATTCCCGCATGACACAAGTCTATCGTCTGTATTTCATTCTTATTTTGAAGGCACTGTGCATCTTATGGGTTATGCGAAAATAACTCATGCAATGTTGCAAGTGAAGTTTTCTGAAAGAAGGATCAATTATGGTATTTCCTGGTGATGAATTGCTTCTGCTCCAAGTTGAAATCGGCATTTGTCACATACCTTCTGGTGATGTATTGCTTCTTCAAGTTAAATTGGCATTTGTTGCATATTTTCTGGTTGTGTATTGCTATGGACTGGCTGCTATGGACGGGTTGCTATGGACTGCTTGCTATGGATGGTTGCTATGGACTGCTTGCTATGAAATGGTTGCTATGGACTGGTTGCTATGGTCTGGTTGCTATGGACTGGTTGCTATGGACTGGTTGATAATGGAGGGTTGCTATGAAGGGTTACTATGAAATGGTTGCTTTGGACTGGTTGCTATGGACTGGTTGCTATGGACTGGTTGCTTTGGATGGTTTCTATGGACTGGTTGCTATGGACTGCTAGCTATGGAGGGTTGCTATGCAACCAGTCTATAGCAACCGTCTTTAGCAACCATTCGATTTCAACCAGTCCATAGCAACCATCCATAGCAACCCTTCATAGCAACCCTCCATAGCAACCAGTCCATAGCAACCAGTCCATAGCAACCAGTCCATAGCAACCGTCCATAGCAACCAGTCCATAGCAATCCTCCATAGCAACCAGTCCATAGCAACCAGACGATAGCAACCCTCCTCAGCAACCAGTCTATAGCAACCGTCTTTAGCAATCAGTCCATAGCAACCCGTCCATAGCAACCCGTCCATAGCAACCATTTCATAGCAACCCTTCATAGCAACCGTCCATAGCAACCAGTCCATAGCAAGCAGTCCATAGCAACCCTCCATAGCAACCAGTCCATAGCAACCAGTCCATAGCAACCATCCATAGCAACCAGTCCATAGCAACCAGTCTATAGCAACCCTCCACAGCAACCAGTCCATAGCAACCAGTCCATAGCAACCGTCCATAGCAACCAGTCCATAGCAACCAGTCCATAGCAACCAGTTCATAGCAACCATTTCATAGCAACCCTTCATAGCAACCCTCCATATCAACCAGTCCATAGCAACCAGTCCATAGCAACCAGACCATAGCAACCAGTCCATGGCAACCAGTCCATAGCAACCAGTCCATAGCAACCATCCATAGCAACCAGTCCATAGCAACCAGTCCATAGCAACCATCCATAGCAACCAGTCCATAGCAACCAGTCCATAGCAACCAGTTCATAGCAACCGTCCATAGCAACCAGTCCATAGCAATCCTCCATAGCAACCAGTCCATAGCAACCAGACGATAGCAACCCTCCTCAGCAACCAGTCTATAGCAACTGTCTTTAGCAACCCTTCATAGCAACCCTCCATAGCAACCATTCCATAGCAACCAGTCCATAGCAACCAGTCCATAGCAACTGTCCATAGCAACCAGTCCATAGCAATCCCCCATAGCAACCAGTCCATAGCAACCAGACGATAGCAACCATCCTCAGCAACCATTCCAAAGCAACCTGTCCATAGCAACACGTCCATAGCAACCCGTCCATAGCATCCCGTCCATAGCAACCTGTCCATAGCAACCAGTCCATAACAACCAGTCCATAGCATCCAGTCCATAGCAACCTGTCCATAGCAACAGTCCATAGCAACCTGTCCATAGCAACCATCCATAGCAACCAGTCCATAGCAACCCTCCATAGCAACCAGTCCACAGCAACCAGTTCATAGCAACCGTCCATAGCAACCAGTCCATAGCAAGCAGTCCATAGCAACCCTCCATAGCAACCAGTCCATAGCAACCAGTCCAT
This sequence comes from Rana temporaria, assembly GCF_905171775.1. Lineage (NCBI taxonomy): Eukaryota > Metazoa > Chordata > Amphibia > Anura > Ranidae > Rana > Rana temporaria. The sequence goes on along the minus strand of NW_024404515.1, from coordinate 86,928 downwards.
AGCAACCATCCATAGCAACCAGTCCATAGCAACCAGTCTATAGCAACCCTCCATAGCAACCAGTCCATAGCAACCAGTCTATAGCAACCCTCCATAGCAACCAGTCCATAGCAACCGTCCATAGCAACCAGTCCATAGCAATCCTCCATAGCAACCAGTCCATAGCAACCAGTCCATAGAAACCATCCAAAGCAACCAGTCCATAGCAACCAGTCCATAGCAACCAGTTCATAGCAACCATTTCATAGCAACCCTTCATAGCAACCCTCCATAGCAACCAGTCCATAGCAACCAGTCCATAGCAACCATCCATAGCAACCATCCATAGCAACCAGTCCATAGCAACCAGTCCATAGCAACCATCCATAGCAACCATCCATAGCAACCAGTCCATAGCAACCAGTCCGTAGCAACCATCCATAGCAACCAGTCCATAGCAACCAGTCCATAGCAACCAGTTCATAGCAACCGTCCATAGCAACCAGTCCATAGCAATCCTCCATAGCAACCAGTCCTTAGCAACCAGACGATAGCAACCCTCCTCAGCAACCAGTCTATAGCAACCGTCTTTAGCAACCCTTCATAGCAACCCTCCATAGCAACCATTCCATAGCAATCAGTCCATAGCAACCAGTCCATAGCAACTGTCCATAGCAAACAGTCCATAGCAACCAGTCCATAGCAACCAGTCCATAGCAACCAGTCCATAGCAACCATCCATAGCAACCATCCATAGCAACCAGTCCATAGCAACCAGTCCATAGCAACCATCCATAGCAACCAGTCCATAGCAACCAGTCCATAGCAACCAGTTCATAGCAACCGTCCATAGCAACCAGTCCATAGCAATCCTCCATAGCAACCAGTCCATAGCAACCAGACGATAGCAACCCTCCTCAGCAACCAGTCTATAGCAACCGTCTTTAGCAACCCTTCATAGCAACCGTTATTAGCAACCAGTCCATAGAAACCCGTCCATAGCAACCCGTCCATAGCAACCCGGTCCATAGCAACCTGTCCATAGCAACCATTTCATAGCAACACTTTATAGCAACCCTCCATAGCAACCAGTCCATAGCAACCAGTCCATAGCAACCAGTCCATAGTAACCCGTCCATAGCAACCCGTCCATAGCAACCCGTTCATAGCAACCTGTCCATAGCAACCAGTCCATAGCAACCCTCCATAGCAACCAGTCCATAGCAACCCGTCCATAGCAACACGTCCATACCAACCCATCCATAGCATCCCGTCCATAGCAACCTGTCCATAGCAACCAGTCAATAGCATCCAGTCCATAGCAACCTGTCCATAGCAACAGTCCATAGCAACCAGTCCACAGCAACCAGTTCATAGCAACCGTCCAGAGCAACCAGTCCATAGCAAGCAGTCCATAGCAACCCTCCATAGCAACCAGTCCATAGCAACCAGTCCATAGCAACCACCCATAGCAACCAGTCCATAGCAACCAGTCCATAGCAACCATCCATACCAACCAGTCCATAGCAACCAATCCATAGCAACTAGTCCATAGCAATCCTCCATAGCAACCAGTCCATAGCAACCAGTCCATAGCAACCGGTCCATAGCAACCGTCCATAGAAACCAGTCCATAGCAAGAAGTCCATAGCAACCCTCCATAGCATTGCAGTCCATAGCAACCAGTCCATAGAAACCATCCAAAGCAACCAGTCCATAGCAGCCAGTCCATAGCAACCATCCATAGCAACCAGTCCATAGCGACCATACATAGCAACCAGTCCATAGCAACCCTCCATAGCAACCAGTCCATAGCAACCATTCATAACAACCAGTCCATAGCATTCAGTCCATAGCAACCAGTCCATAGCAACCATTTCATAGCAACCCTTCATAGCAACCATCCATAGCAACCAGTTCATAGCAACCAGTCCATAGCAACCAGTCCATAGCAACCATCCATAGCAATCCATAGCAACCCTCCATAGCAACTGTCTCTTTCTCTTTCGATCTCGATCTTTCTCTCTCTCTTTCTCTTTCCCTATCTATCTCGATCTCTCTCGATCTCTCTCTCTTTATCTATCTCGATCTATTTATGTATTTATTTATTTATTTTGTTATTAATAATTTATTATTTGTTTATTTATTTATTTATTTATTATTTATTGTTTATTTATTTATTATTATTTATTTATTTATTTATTATTTATTTTATTATTTTTTATTTATTTTTTATTATATATTATTTATTTATTTCTTATTGATTATTTATTTCTTATTTAATATTTATTTATTATTATTATTATTTATTTATTTAATTATCATTTATTTTTTATTTATTTTATTTATTATTTTGTATTTAATATTTATTTATTTATTATTTATTTTTTATTTATTTATTATTTATTTGCAGCTACAGGCATCATTCAGATATCGTCTTTTAGAGCCGGCGATTCTGTGCACCGTAAGAATGATCATAGCGGCTGTTCCTCTGCTTGATCATTCTTACAGGTGGCAAAAGGGGATGTCCCCCCTCCCGCCACCCTCCGGTGATCGGTGAGTCGGGGAACACATCTGCCAGACCCGGATGCCTACCATAGAGATTTCTTGCAGACCAGATGGTCGCCGGAGTCTCTATGATCATTCGGAGGCCGGGCACGATATTATGACTTCACGCCTGGCCTTTGCATTAAAAAAAACTACGCCACCTTGGCTGGAATGCCATATCTCACTGTAAAGAGGACCTGCCATACATATTCCTATTACAAGGGATGTTTACATTCCTTATAATAAAAAAAATTATCACTTTTATTTCTAAGTGTCAAAGTAAAAAGTTTAAAGTAAAATTAACAATAATAAAATTCTAGCCCTAGACTACTCTGTAACTCAAAACAAGTAACCAGTAAAAAAATAAAAATAAAGCGTCGCCCATGAGGATTATTAAGTACTGAAGTACTGAAGTTTGGCGCCATTCCACAAGCGTGTGCAATTTTGAAGGGTGACATGTTGGGTATCTATTGGTCAGGTGGAAAGCAGGCAGTGTGGTCCATTTTTTTCAGTTTTAGAGCCAGAGAGAAGGTGTGGCAGGCAGGCAGGTGTTATCTCATCCTCTGCTTGGAAGAATGACTGGGACTAGCATGAAGGAAAAGGTGTCCCTGTGAGGTCCAATAGTGATTGTCTGTCCATTGTTGATGGAGAGAGCTCTTCCTAATAAGGGCAAAGTGGTTGTGTCCTCACAGTTTATTATTTATTATTTATTTTATATTTTATTTACTTATTATTATTTTATTTATGTATTTATTTTATATTTTATTATTTATTATTTATTTTATTTATTATTTATTTTTTATTTATTATTCATTTTTTATTTATGTTATTTATTTTTTATTCATTATATTATTTATTTATTATTTATTTATTTTTTATGTATTATTTATTTATTTATTATTTATTTATTTTATTATTTATTATATTTTATATTTTATTTATGTATTATTTATTTATTTCTTTTTTATTTATTATTTATGTATTTATTTAATATTTTATATTTTATTATTTATTATTTTTTTTATTTATTATTTATTATTCTTTTTTTATTTATTATTTTTTTAATTTGTTATTTTTTTATTTATTTATTGTTTATTTTTTTATTTATTATTTATTCATTTTTTTGTATTATTTTTTTTAAATATATTTATTTATTATTTATTATTTACTATTTATTTATTTATTATTTATTATTATTTTTGTTTTTATTATTTTTTTTATTTATTATTTATTATTTATTATTATTATTATTTATTTATTTATTTTATATTTATTATTTATTTTATATTTTATATTTTATTTATTTATTAATTATTTCTTTATGTATTTTATATTTTATTATTTATTATTTATTTATTTATTTATTTTTATTTATTATTTATCTTTTATTTATTTTATATTTTATTTTTCATTTATTTATTATTTATTTATTTTTTAGTTATTATTTATTTATTTATTTATTATTTATTTTTTAATATTTTATTATTTATTTATTATTTATTTATTATTATTTTTTTATATTTTATTATTTAATATTTATTTATTTATTTATTTTTTATTTATTATTTATTTATCTTATTATTTATTTATTTTTTATTTATTTATTTATTTATTATTTATTTATTATTTACATCTACATCCTGATTCACTCCCTACATAGCAGCTGCATATCCTGTACCATGAACATTTTTTAAGAAGAGATTTAAATTATGATTCTGTTAAAGGAGAGCCATTCGCATGTGACAAAAAAAATGGAATGCCTTGCAAATAGTTGAAATTGCTGAATCAGCTCTATTGGGCAATGGGAATGTCCTAAGGCAGTGGTCATCAACATTGTCCTGCAGGGCCCACTAACAGGCCACGTTTGCAAGATAACTGAAATACATCACAGGTGATATCATTTGCTGCTCAGTGACTGCAGTATTCTAGACTGCATTTCCCCAAGGTAATACATAAAACCTGGCATGTTAGTGGGCCCTGCAGGACAAGGTTGATGACTAGTGTTGCTCACGAATATTCGCATTGCGAATATTCGACTCGAATATAGCATATTCGAGAAATCGCGCTATATTTCGAAATTCGCGGTGAATATTCGCAATTCCGAATATTCGATTTTTTACAATTTTTTTTTTAAAACAGATCACATCCTAGATATCTCCATCGACGTCTAAAAGCATTGCTGGTATCATAAGAGACCCTGGGCTGAGTAGCTGAAGCGTTCATTGAATTTTCCAGAAAGATCGCAATGCGATTATTCGGCAAACGCAATATCGCGCGATTACTTTCCTCGCCCCGATCTTCCACATCAGAGCGATTTTTACAGTTTCATTTTTAAAACAGATCACATCCTAGTGATCTCCATAGACGTCTAAAAGCATTGCTGGTATGATTAGAGACCTTGGGCCGAGTAGCTGAAGCGATCATTTTATATTGCCGAATAATCGCAATGCGAATATTCGGCAATAGGAATATTGCGCGATTATTTGCTCCGCCCTTTTGCATCAGAGCCAATCAGAGTTCTCCTTCCACACTCGTCAGAGGTTAGCAACCAATAGGAACCTGCCTGCATGGACATTATATAAGCTCACTCCCAGCACCATTTCATTGCAGATTCAGAAGCTGGCTATAGAGTGTGGAGGCTGTTTCTGTGTTCCTGTGTCTTTGTTCCTGATTGATTTAGATCATCACCAGCATTGCTATTTAGTGATTCCAGTGGATCTTTTCCAGTATATCAACTGCTTTTTTCAAAGCAATAGACCCAAGAGCTTTTTTCAAAGCTACGTTTTGTGCTGTTTTGTGCTGTTTTGTTCATTTGTGTTACTGTTTGATCCTGCAATCCTCACTGTTCAGTGATATTTGCTAGAGATTTCAGTACACATTTTGCTGAGCTTTATAAAAGAGCTTTTCTAAAAGCTAAGTTTTGTTCATCTTGTGTTACTGTTAGATCTTGCAGGTTCGCTGTTCAGTGATATTTGCTAGGCATCTCAGTTCACATTTTGTTTTGTTTGTTTTTCCTAAAGAGCTTTTCTAAAAGCTAAGTTTTGTGTTCAGTTTAGTTAAATTTTGTGTAGTAAGTGTACACACTGTTAGTGTACATTTATTTAATCTAGCTTAGCTTAGTGTGTGTTTAGTGTCTGTGTTTTGTGTTTAAAAAAAAAAAAAAAAAAAAAAAAAAGTTAGTGTTTGTTTAGTGCTTTTTTTTTTCTTTAATTTTGTAGTCCTTGTCTTTGGTGTACTACTTTTCTTATAGTTTAGTAGCTGTCTGTGTACGTCTTTGTCTGCGTGCCTGTCTTGTAAAAAAAACACAAAAACACATATTGTTCACATTTCCCCCCCCCAATAAAGTTTACCCCCCCCCACACACATATCAGCAATAATGAGCGGCATCCGTGGCCGTGGCAGCAGGGGTAGGGGAGTTACTCCCAGTGCTGGATCGCTGCCAGCACGGGGTACCTCTCGTGCCCCTACTAGTGTTAGAGGATCGGGTGCAAGGGGAGTACGCCTGATCCGGGAGTTCTTCCCATCGGGCAGCCGCCCGATATTGCCATCTCAGGCTGAAGTAGTGGTGGACTACATGGGGCACAGCAGTGCCACTGAGTCGTCGGTCCCGACTCACAGTAGTACCACCATTACTCCGGTGCCTGTAGTACCCCCCCCCCCCAGCCCCCAAGAGTCCAGCATCTTACTGTTCGACAGCGACAGTGATAGGGATATCTTGGGGGAGGCCATGCATCAGGCAGACCTCCAGCTCTGTCCTGATGGTCAGGACCTTTTTGAAGGGATGGATGAGGAGGATGGGATACCTGCTGGCAGTATCCCAGAGACATCCCTTCAAACTGGTGCTGCTGTTTTGGTGCAGGAAACAGCAGCACCTAGTCAGACCCAGGCGTGGGTGAGGGGACAGCGGAGCCAGGCTAGAGGCTCCATGTCAGTTGGTTCCCTCAGACCAACACATTTCAGCCCTTGGTCTGACATCTCTGGGGGCGAAGAGGGTGACCCATCATGGTTGCCATCTGACGCGTCGGCTCACTACGTCAGTGACGACGGGGAAGGTAGGCACCCTGGTGAAACGGTGCGCCAGGTCACCACCAGGGAGACCATCGTCAGGGTCTCCACTGGTGATGGCAGCAGGAGGTGTCAGGAGGAGGAGCAGCAGCAGCAGCAGCAGGCAGCTCCACCTGTGCGCACCGAGTCCCAGCAGGTGCAAGTAAGCGTCACCCCATCTGACAGGAGGGCGGTGCTGAAGTCACCTGTCTGGAATTACTTTACCCTGGTGGCAGACAACCCTACCGTGGCCATCTGCCGGATTTGTAAAGTGAGGGTGAAGAGAGGGGAGTGTTTGGCTCGGGTGGGTACCACAGCCCTGAACCAGCACCTGAGGATAAACCACTGGGCGGTGTATGACGAGATGAAGCGTGGTGGTGGTAGCAGCGCCACCACCACAAGTGAGCAGGGTACAGCAGCCCCTGCCACATCTTCATCTCTTTCCAGCAGGTCATGCCCCCCCGCTCCCTCTAGTAGAGGTACTGGTACCGGCAGCCAGACCTCTACTTCCACAGCACCCTCCGCGTCTGTGTCCCGCACTGCCGTCCGGCGCCAGGCGTCGATTTCAGACGCCTTTGACCGCACCACTCCCTTCCCCCCTGGAGACCGACGTGTGCGTTCCCTCAATGGGCTCCTGGCAAGGGTTATTGCCCAACATCTGCTGCCCTTCAACATAGTTGACAGCAACCCCTTCAGGCAGATGTTGGAGCAGGCCCAACCCCAATGGCGTGTCCCCAGCCGCCATTTCTTTGCCAGGACTGGTGTCCCTGCCCTACACCAGCACATTGTGCAGAATGTAACCCTGTCGCTGGATCACGCTGTCAGCGACAGGGTTCATCTGACAATGGATGGCTGGACCAGCAGGCATGGGCAGGGGCGCTACATCAGCTTCACGGCCCATTGGGTTTCCCTCCAAGGCGTCGGTGAGGGATCGGCGGCAACCGATCTTGTGGTGCCGCCCCGGGGTGTCCAGGGGAGAACTGCTGGTCTCCCTCAAGCCACTGTCTCCGCAGCTGCTGAGCCTCCCAGCAAGCGCCCCCGTAGCTACTCAAGTGTGGGGCACGTGCGCTGTCAGGCCGTGCTCCAGCTTGTTAGTTTAGGGGACCGGAGACACACTGGAGAAGAAGTGCTGAAAGCACTTCAGGCTCAGGTCCAGAAGTGGCTGACACCCCGAAGGCTCCAGGCAGGTATGGTTGTCTGCGATAACGGCAGCAACCTACTCGCCGCCCTTAGTGCTGGCAGTCTGACCCACGTGCCCTGTCTGGCACATGTCCTCAACCTGGTGGTGCAGAAGTTCCTGCGCACTTATCCAGGGTTGAGTGACATTGTGGCAAAGGCGCGTAGGATTGCCAGCCACTTCAGGCGCTCCCCAACCGCTACCGCGTCCCTGTCCAAGTTGCAGCGGAAGTACAATCTGCCCCTTCACAGGCTGATTGTGGACAGTGTGACGCGGTGGAACTCCACCCTCCACATGCTGAAGAGGTTGTGGGAGCAGCAAAGGGCGGTGAGGGAGTACCTGATGGAACTAGGCACTGAGAGGGCTTCACCACAACTCCCTTTCATCGCCTGTGCGGAGTGGGGGCAGATAAACCAGGTCTGCCAAGTGTTGTCCTCCTTCGAGCAGGCGACCAAGATGGTCAGCAGTGAGCAAATCGGCCTCAATAGCGTGCTGCCAATAGTGTTCATGCTGGAGAGGACACTAGATCGCCTGCTCGAAGCTGGGGAGAGTGCCTTGGTGGAGCAGGAGGAGTCAGCAATGCTCCACCGAGACCAGGGCCAGGACGAGGAGGAGGAGGAGGAGGATGATGATGAAGAGGAGGAGGAGGTGGTTGCTGGTGTCATCCCGGAGTCAGGGCCTGGTCAGGAGGGAGAGCCGGTGTTGGGGGCACCGATAGTCCGGGGGTTGGGCATGTCTGAGTTTGACCAGCAGCGCCTCAGGGATGAAGAGTCGCACCTCATTCACCTGGCCAGCATTGAGGAGTCACAGCGGGCTGTGCTCTTCCCCATGGCTGCCCACATGCTGAGATGCCTCAGGAGGGACCCCCGGGTTAAGACCATCAAGACGAGGGATGATTTCTGGATGGCCACCCTTTTGGATCCCAGGTGCAAGGGGAAACTGGAGCAGTTCATCCCAGCCAGCCGGAGGCAGCACCGGATGGAGGAACTGCAGGCAGGCATTGTCAGACGGTTGGAGCAGGCAACTCCCCGGCCTCCAGTTGTCCCCCCTCATCTCACCCAGCAGGTGGCTGCACCCAGCAGCAGCCGAGCAGGGGACCTAATGGAAGAGATGAGGATGTTCTTCCAAACCGAGCGACCCAGTACCAGCACCAGCAGCAGCAGCAGTCACCACCAGCGGCTGGCCCCCATGGTGGCAGACTACATGGCGTCCGTCGGTGCTTCTGACAGTATGAGCACCGACGACCCCATGGAGTACTGGGTTGCCAGATTGGACACCTGCCGCGAGCTCGCTCAGTATGCGCTGGAGTTATTGTCTTGCCCCCCCTCCAGCGTACTATCTGAGCGGACATTCAGCGCGGCAGGTGGGGTGGTCACGGACAAGAGGACCCGTCTGTCCACAGACTCCGTGGACAGACTCACATTCATAAAGATGAATGAGTCCTGGATCGGCGGTGACTTTCTGGCACCCGTCGTCGGTTCAGGGCGCTGAAGGGTCCCTTGCCATGCATTCCCTGATGAAGCCCCGGACCTGATGTATTTACAGTGCTGAATATAACTATTTTAACATCAGAGAAAATCAATGTTAATATTTGGTACAGTAGGCTTTCTTTGCAATTACAGCGGTCAAACCTTTCTTGTAGTTTTACACCAGCTTTGCACACACTGGAGGAGGGATTTTGGCCCACTCCTCCACACAGATCTTCTCTACATCAGTCATGTTTCTGGGCTCTCGCTGAGAAACACGGAGTTTGAGCTCCCTCCAAAGATTCTCTATTGGGTTTAGGTCTGGAGACTGGCTAGGCCACGCCAGAACCTTGATATGCTCCTTACAGAGCCAATCCTTGGTTATCCTGGCTGTGTGCTTTGGGTCATTGTCATGTTGGAAGACCCAGCCTCGACCCATCTTCAAAGCTCTAACTCAGGGAAGGAGGTTGTTGCCCAAAATCTCGCAATACATGGCCACGGTCATCCTCTCCTTACTACAGTGCAGTCACCCTGTCCTATGTGCAGAAAAACACCACCAAAGCATGATGCTACCACCACCATGCTTCACATTAGGGATGGCGTTCTTGGCATTGTAGTCATCATTATTCTTCCTCCGAACACGGTTAGTGAAATTATGATCAAAAAGTTATATTATGGTCTCATCTGACCACATGATTTTCTCCCATGACTCCTCTGGATCAGTCAAGACACCTATGTCAGCAGTTATTTCACACTCTATATACTCTTATTCCTACTGCTGTTCATCATGGCACCTCCTGCCCATGTGATATGACTCTGTATCAACTACTACTGTTAATACTACTACTGCTGCTTCTGCTGCTGCTGCCGCCCAGTCAATACACCTATGTCAGCAGTTATTTCACACTCTATATACTCTTATTCCTACTGCTGTTCATCATGGCACCTCCTGCCCATGTGATATGACTCTGTATCAACTACTACTGTTAATACTACTACTGCTGCTTCTGCCCAGTCAATACACCTATGTCAGCAGTTATTTCACACTCTATATACTCTTATTCCTACTGCTGTTCATCATGGCACCTCCTGCCCATGTGATATGACTCTGTATCAACTACTACTGTTAATACTACTACTGCTGCTTCTGCTGCTGCTGCCGCCCAGTCAATACACCTATGTCAGCAGTTATTTCACACTCTATATACTCCTATTCCTACTGCTGTTCATCATGGCAACTCCTGCCCAAGTGATATGACTCTGTATCAACTACTACTGCTAATACTACTACTGCTGCTTCTGCCCAGTCAATACACCTATGTCAGCAGTTATTTCACACTCTATATACTCTTATTCCTACTGCTGTTCATCATGGCACCTCCTGCCCATGTGATATGACTCTGTATTAACTACTACTGTTAATACTACTACTGCTGCTTCTGCTGCTGCTGCCGCCCAGTCAATACACCTATGTCAGCAGTTATTTCACACTCTATATACTCTTATTCCTACTGCTGTTCATCATGGCACCTCCTGCCCATGTGATATGACTCTGTATCAACTACTACTGTTAATACTACTACTGCTGCTTCTGCTGCTGCTGCCGCCCAGTCAATACACCTATGTCAGCAGTTATTTCACACTCTATATACTCCTATTCCTACTGCTGTTCATCATGGCAACTCCTGCCCAAGTGATATGACTCTGTATCAACTACTACTGCTAATACTACTACTGCTGCTTCTGCCCAGTCAATACACCTATGTCAGCAGTTATTTCACACTCTATATACTCTTATTCCTACTGCTGTTCATCATGGCACCTCCTGCCCATGTGATATGACTCTGTATCAACTACTACTGTTAATACTACTACTGCTGCTTCTGCCCAGTCAATACACCTATGTCAGCAGTTATTTCACACTCTATATACTCTTATTCCTACTGCTGTTCATCATGGCACCTCCTGCCCATGTGATATGACTCTGTATCAACTACTACTGTTAATACTACTACTGCTGCTTCTGCCCAGTCAATACACCTATGTCAGCAGTTATTTCACACTCTATATACTCTTATTCCTACTGCTGTTCATCATGGCACCTCCTGCCCATGTGATATCACTCTGTATCAACTACTACTGTTAATACTACTACTGCTGCTTCTGCTGCTGCTGCCGCCCAGTCAATACACCTATGTCAGCAGTTATTTCACACTCTATATACTCCTATTCCTACTGCTGTTCATCATGGCAACTCCTGCCCAAGTGATATGACTCTGTATCAACTACTACTGCTAATACTACTACTGCTGCTTCTGCCCAGTCAATACACCTATGTCAGCAGTTATTTCACACTCTATATACTCTTATTCCTACTGCTGTTCATCATGGCACCTCCTGCCCATGTGATATGACTCTGTATCAACTACTACTGTTAATACTACTACTGCTGCTTCTGCCCAGTCAATACACCTATGTCAGCAGTTATTTCACACTCTATATACTCTTATTCCTACTGCTGTTCATCATGGCACCTCCTGCCCATGTGATATGACTCTGTATCAACTACTACTGTTAATACTACTACTGCTGCTTCTGCCCAGTCAATACACCTATGTCAGCAGTTATTTCACACTCTATATACTCTTATTCCTACTGCTGTTCATCATGGCACCTCCTGCCCATGTGATATCACTCTGTATCAACTACTACTGTTAATACTACTACTGCTGCTTCTGCTGCTGCTGCCGCCCAGTCAATACACCTATGTCAGCAGTTATTTCACACTCTATATACTCCTATTCCTACTGCTGTTCATCATGGCAACTCCTGCCCAAGTGATATGACTCTGTATCAACTACTACTGCTAATACTACTACTGCTGCTTCTGCCCAGTCAATACACCTATGTCAGCAGTTATTTCACACTCTATATACTCTTATTCCTACTGCTGTTCATCATGGCACCTCCTGCCCATGTGATATGACTCTGTATCAACTACTACTGTTAATACTACTACTGCTGCTTCTGCTGCTGCTGCCGCCCAGTCAATACACCTATGTCAGCAGTTATTTCACACTCTATATACTCCTATTCCTACTGCTGTTCATCATGGCAACTCCTGCCCAAGTGATATGACTCTGTATCAACTACTACTGCTAATACTACTACTGCTGCTTCTGCCCAGTCAATACACCTATGTCAGCAGTTATTTCACACTCTATATACTCTTATTCCTACTGCTGTTCATCATGGCACCTCCTGCCCATGTGATATGACTCTGTATCAACTACTACTGTTAATACTACTACTGCTGCTTCTGCTGCTGCTTCTGCCCAGTCAATACACCTATGTCAGCAGTTATTTCACACTCTATATACTCTTATTCCTACTACTGTTCATCATGGCACCTCCTGCCCATGTGATATGACTCTGTATCAACTACTACTGTTAATACTACTACTGCTGCTTCTGCCCAGTCAATACACCTATGTCAGCAGTTATTTCACACTCTATATACTCCTATTCCTACTGCTGTTCATCATGGCACCTCCTGCCCATGTGATATGACTCTGTATCAACTACTACTGTTAATACTACTACTGCTGCTTCTGCTGCTGCTGCCGCCCAGTCAATACACCTATGTCAGCAGTTATTTCACACTCTATATACTCCTATTCCTACTGCTGTTCATCATGGCAACTCCTGCCCAAGTGATATGACTCTGTATCAACTACTACTGCTAATACTACTACTGCTGCTTCTGCCCAGTCAATGCACCTATGTCAGCAGTTATTTCACACTCTATATACTCCTATTCCTACTGCTGTTCATCATGGCAACTCCTGCCCAAGTGATATGACTCTGTATCAACTACTACTGCTAATACTACTACTGCTGCTGCTGCTGCTCAGTCAAGACAACTATGTCAAAAGTAATTTCCCACTCTATATACTCCTATTACCACTGCTGTTCATCATGGCACCTCCTGCCCAAGTGATTTGACTCTGTATCTACTACTACTGCTACTGCTGCTGCTGCTCAGTCAAGACACCTATGTAAAAAGTTAATTCCCACTCTATATATACTCCTATTACCACTGCTGTTCACTGATACCACTGATAGTTAATTTATCCCTTAACTACCCCCATTTGTGAGGGTCGGGGTTTTCCTTTAAAGTCCCATGCAAATCAATGGAAAATGTATGTTCCCACATAACTTCTGTACGCCTGGAGATATTTCAATAATACCCGCTATACATATTACTTATATGCCAAATAAAAATATATAACAGTTAAATTAACCCTTACCAACACCCTTATATAAAAGATGGGTATATTTATATTACTATGATTTTCCTCCCCAAAAGGTTAAGATAGGGAGACCGGGCAACGCCGGGTATTCAGCTAGTAATAGTATAAAATGTTTTCGGTTATTATTAAGCTAGATGTGTTGATGTTGATGTTGATGTTGATGTGTTAGATGTGAAGTTAGATGTGTTTAAAAAACTAACAATTTCAATAAGAAATGAAACCTTTGCAAAATATAACATTTTTTATTAAAAAAAAAAAAAAAAAAATTAAGACATTAACTTCTGAAGCTCTGTCACCTCATCCATGTTTTTCGCCAGTTGTTGCACCAGTTGTTGATTTTGGCGCATCAAAAAAAGTATCTGCTGCTCATTTGCCATTACTCTCTGCGTCAGGTTTTTCATGGCAGCTTGTTTCACCTCGAGCTTTTTTAGAACTGTTAGGATATAAGAAAAAAACATTTGGATTTCAAAGACCGTTACGAAAGATTATTTTCAGCCATAAAAATAATAAAGTCTGACTTAAGAGACTCTATGAAAGAGGATCTGGCAGAGGCAATTCTCTTCCTTAGAACTCTACATTGCATTTATTTGCATTTGCTAAGCCTAGAACTACATTTCAAGATTAATATAAACCATTTCTAGGTTTTTCATATTTTTTTTTTGGTTCATTATAGATAAGCTTTGTTTTTGTTCTAAAACAGCCAAATAATGTGGTCTGTATTTTTGAACTGTTAAAGATCATGTTCCTGATGTTTAAGCCTGCTGCTACTATCCAGTCACTTGATTGTTTTCATTGTGTTTGTCTTTTGCTTAAACTGTGCAATACAGTAGACTGTTGGCTTCCCAGCCAGTAGTCCTGTGGTAGTTTGCGTTTCTTTCCCTCAAGGAATCTATAAAATACATTCGCATATTAATACAGAGGAGTCGGAGTCGGGGAGTCGGGGAGTCGGAGTCTGAAGTACATAAAACTGAGGAGTCGGAGTCGAAAAATTTATCTACCGACTCCACAGCCCTGCTTTAAATGCTGTCCATTTTTAGAGCTACATTTTATTGTTGAAATTTTATTAATCTCTGTGCACATATTTACCCTCCTGATTGATGGTAAAATTAACCGTCTCATCCTGCTCCTCTTCCTCGTCACCCACTACTCCACCAGAAGTTTCGGGGGGGGTGCAGCTCCTCCTCTTGCTCCTCCACAGGAACTGGGGGTGGTGATGTGGATGGCCCTGGCTGCTCCTCCTCATCCCTCTCCTCCTCTTCCACATCCTCCTCCTGCTCCTCCTCTGCGGCCTGTCGCCTTGTGCGCTTGGGGCGCACAGTTGGTAGCGGAGCTCCTATAATAACACAATGTTCATATATTATAAAAATGTTTTCTAATGACGTATGCAAATTCTGTGTACTCTACTGTATTGTATATGAATACAAATTAATTTATATAGACAGTTAACCAATGGGACAATGTTATATTAAAGGGTCTTGTGGGCACTACAGGGGACTGAGCGTGAGCTGGGCTGCCACCATGGTAAAATGAGCTGTTTTTGTCTCCTTTGTTTTGTTCAGACGATCTCATGTTAAAAAAAAGGAATTGATGGAGTACACGGGATTACTATAACAACCCCATGCCTAACACAGGAATTTAGTGGGAATCTATATATATAAAACTCAACGTGTGTGTGCATGTATGTATGTATGTTCCACCATCACGTCCAAACGGCTAAAGATATTTACATGAAACTTGGCACACAGGTTACTTATATGTCAGCCACAAATATAGGATTGGTGGTTTAACCCTTACCCACCCCCATTTGCCTTGGTCAGGGTTTTTCTTTAAAGTCCCATTCAACTCTATGGGAAATACATGTTATTTCATAACAGCTGTAGATATTTCGATAACACTTGGTCACATGTTATCTATACGTCCACTTAAAGTATAGGATCGTTAATTTATCCCTTAAATAACCCCATTGGTGAGGGTCGGGCTTTTTGTTTAAAGTCCCATGCAAAGCAATGGGAAAAGTATGTTCCCACATAACTTCTGTGTTCCTGTCTGCTGTCCCATGTTTTTTTCCAACAGTACTATGAATACCTTGGCTGGTGGTGATATATGTTACAACAACATGGCGTCTTGGTTAACAACATCTGACCTTACATTAATTACATATGACCTTACATAACTGTCCCCAAGGGACCCGGGCTGGCTCAACGCGATTGCCACTGCGCTGACAAGCCATTCACCTCTGCAGCTAGGGGTTCGGATCCCGCTCTCGGCTACATGTGAATTGAGTTTGGTGATCTCAGCTCGGCCCCCGGTGGGTGTGCTATGCGAGGTAAGCCTGCGCTTAGTATGCCCACCTCCCTCCCACAAAAACCACCACACTTACACACGCACTCGCAATTGGGTTAACATGCACGCACTCTGACCATGCGGTCTCTAAAAAGAGAGGCGAAGGACTAACGAGGCTGGTTGAGCGGGCAAATCCTCTCACTCCCTTATAGGGAGTCCCTCTGCCCCGTTGGGCTTCGAAGCGGAGCAGGTAGGACGGTCTGTGTGGGAGGACCCCCTCACACCCGCCATTGCCACCCGGGGCATGGAGAAAGGTGGCAGATTACCTCTGGGGGAGGCCTGCCTACTCCCAACTCCTGCAGTCCGGCTCCTCTCTCGAGTACACGCACAAAATACACTTTAGGGGAAAAAAAACATAACTGTGACCAATAACTTACCAGGATGATATTTATTCCGGATACGCCTGACCCGGTTAATCTGGCGCCTCTTCAGGTCGGACCACTTTTTGAGGATCGACATGCGAGTGTGTTCTTCGCCTAGTTCCTCAATCAGGGAGCTTATAACTCCCTGTTTTTCTTGCTGCCTCCGCAGCTCATCGTATCCTGTTTCCAGGAACTTCTGCAAGATGAAGAACAAAGTATATTGTAATACTTTTGTTGACAGCCTTATGGATATATGACGTAAATGTATGCTATTCAACAATTGGAAGCATTCTCGCCTTATTAATCAATGACAGGGGTAACATGACAGATTTTATATCCTGCCATTTCGGTCGCCACCTTTTTTACATAAATATAGCAGCCATTATCATTTGCATAATTATGAATATATTATTAACAACACAGGATACACGTATAGGGGAGATATGCGTTGCTAACTCTTTTCCCTGTCAGGAGCCTAACGCCCCGGGGGGTCAGAGACGGGACCTTTTCGGAGGACCACTGACGTATGCAACCGTCGCAGTTTTTTGTGATGTCACTCTTTAGGTGTGTGCAAATTTTTCCTTGCACCGGGTGGAGTTTTTGGGTTGTGTTTTGCACGCCACAGGCTTTTCAACAGAAAAAAACCAGCTGGAGGCAGAATGGTTGCAAAACACTACGGGTTTGTTACCTAACTCTGGGTTTCAAGACCAGTCCACCTCCAGCTGTTGCAAAACTACTACTCCCATCAGCCACGGTCTGTCAGTGCATGCTAAGAATTTTACTTTTGCTGCATCTAGGGTGCCACAGTTTAGAGACCCGTGCATAAAGGCCTGAAAAATGGGGGCCTGCAGAACTTACAATACTAGAAGTGCCAGCATTCCCAGGCATGCTGGAAGTTGTAGTTCTGCAACATCTAAAGGGCAATATGTATTCGAACGTCCTTGGGCCTTGAGGACACTGAAGTCAGGACGTTCGCATACGTCCTATGTCCAAAAAAATGTTAAATTCATTATGCTAAATAACAAGGAAAAGTGCCTAAATACACATTTGCCAACCAGGGTGTCTGCAGCTGTCCAGGCATGCTGGGACTTGTAGTTTTGTAAAAGCAGGAGACACATTTTTTGTGAAATACTAATATCTGATCATATATACTAACTTTTAAACTAGACTAAAATGCAGTTGAAGATAATGAAGTAACAGTGGTCAAAATACTTACACAAATCAGCAACTTTTCCTCAGATACAGTGAAATTACTTCCAACCATCTTGCTCTGCGATTGCGTTGCGATCATAAAGTTGGAAACTGGCAAGGGTCCAGGAAATGGTCGCGTGTTGTTCGCGTGTTGATTGCGCTGCTTGGACCGAGATGGGTCCATATGGCTTCGGCTGTATGGACCACAGTAACTCTTTTCCCTGTCAGGAGCCTAACGCCCCGGGGGGTCAGAGACGGGACCTTTTCGGAGGACCACTGACGTATGCAACCGTCGCAGTTTTTTGTGATGTCACTCTTTAGGTGTGTGCAAATTTTTCCTTGCACCGGGTGGAGTTTTTGGGTTGTGTTTTGCACGCCACAGGCTTTTCAACAGAAAAAAACCAGCTGGAGGCAGAATGGTTGCAAAACACTACGGGTTTGTTACCTAACTCTGGGTTTCAAGACCAGTCCACCTCCAGCTGTTGCAAAACTACTACTCCCATCAGCCACGGTCTGTCAGTGCATGCTAAGAATTTTACTTTTGCTGCATCTAGGGTGCCACAGTTTAGAGACCCGTGCATAAAGGCCTGAAAAATGGGGGCCTGCAGAACTTACAATACTAGAAGTGCCAGCATTCCCAGGCATGCTGGAAGTTGTAGTTCTGCAACATCTAAAGGGCAATATGTATTCGAACGTCCTTGGGCCTTGAGGACACTGAAGTCAGGACGTTCGCATACGTCCTATGTCCAAAAAAATGTTAAATTCATTATGCTAAATAACAAGGAAAAGTGCCTAAATACACATTTGCCAACCAGGGTGTCTGCAGCTGTCCAGGCATGCTGGGACTTGTAGTTTTGTAAAAGCAGGAGACACATTTTTTGTGAAATACTAATATCTGATCATATATACTAACTTTTAAACTAGACTAAAATGCAGTTGAAGATAATGAAATAACAGTGGTCAAAATACTTACACAAATCAGCAACTTTTCCTCAGACTTAGTGAAATTGCTTCCAACCATGTTGCTGTGTGATTGCGCTGCGATCATAAGTTGGAAACTGGCAAGGCTCCAGGAAATGGTCGCGTGTTGTTCGCGCGATTGCGCATGCGCGATCGAAAAATCGCAATCGCAATATGTTTTTTGGTTAAAATATCATACATATTCGATTTCAGAGTGCTGCTACAGCAGTTTTCGAAATATCTGCAATCAATTTCGCATTCGCATTTTGTGAAATTGCGTTAAAATATCTCGAATATTCGATTTCAGAGTGAGCCAATCAGAGCGCTCCTCCAGCATTTCTCGAAATTGCGCAATAAATATCGTATTCGCATGTTGCGATATTTCGATAAAATATCAGGAATATTCTGAGCCAATCAGAGCGCTCCTCCAGCATATCTCGAAATTGCGCAATAAATATCGCATTCGCATGTTGCGATATTTCGATAAAATATCACGAATATTCTGAGCCAATCAGAGCGCTCCTCCAGCATATCTCGAAATTGCGCAATAAATATCGCATTCGCATGTTGCGATATTTCGATAAAATATCACGAATATTCTGAGCCAATCAGAGCGCTCCTACCGCAGTTATTAAAAAATCGCAATTATTTTCGCATTCGCAATAGCGAAAAATCGCAATCAATTAATTTCGATAAAATATCACGAATATTCGAATTTAGCGAATATATCTCGAATATTCGAATATATATTCGAGATATATCGCGAAATCGAATATGGCATATTCTGCTCAACACTATTGATGACCACTGTCCTAAGGCAATAGGACAATATAGGCAATAAATCATAACTGCCTATCCTTTCTTGCTAATCAAATTCTGCAAACACTTTTGTCCAGCAAGTTAACAACTTACCTCAACTGAACTGATTCCATAGCAGTAGCAAAATTACATGACATGTTGAATGCAATTCGTGACACAATAGCAGCATATAAACATTGCTTTTAAAATCCTTTTCAGGATGGTTGCTATGGAGGGTTGCTATGGTCTGGTTGCTATGGACTTGTTGCCATGGAGCGTTGCTATGGACTGGTTGCTATGGACTGGATGGAATGGAGGGTTGCTATGGACTGGTTGCTATGGACTGGATGCAATGGAGGGTTGCTATGGACTGGTTGCTTTGGATTGGTTGTTATGAACTGGTTGCTATGGAGGGTTGCTATGGACTGGTTGCTATGAACTGGTTGATATGGACTGGTTGCTATGGACTGGTTGCTTTGGATGGTTGCTATGCACTGGTTACTATGGACTGGTTGCTATGGACTGGTTGCTATAGAGGGTTGCTATGGACTGGTTGCTATGGAGGGTTGATATGGACTGGTTGCTATGGATGGTTGCTATGGAGGGTTGCTATGGACTGGTTGCTATGGACTGGTTGCTATGGACGGTTGCTATGGACTGGTTGCTATGGACTGGTTGCTATGGACTGGTTGCTATGGACTGGTTGCAATGGAGGGTTGCTATGGACTGGTTGCTATGGACTGGTTGCTATGGACTGGTTGCTATGAAGGGTTGCTATGGACTGGTTGCTATGGACTGGTTGCTATGGACGATTGCTATGGAGGGTTGCTATGGACGGTTGCTATGGACTGGTTGCTATGTATTGGTTGCTATGGACTGGTTGCTATGGACTGGTTGCTATGAACTGGTTGATATGGTTTGGTTGCTATGGACTGGTTGCTTTGGATGGTTGCTATGCACTGGTTGCTATGGACTGGTTGCTTTGGATGGTTGCTATGGACTGGTTGCTATGGAGGGTTGCTATGGACTGGTTGCTATGGAGGGTTGATATGGACTGGTTGCTATGGATGGTTGCTATGGAGGGTTGCTATGGACTGGGTGCTATGGACGGTTGCTATGGACTGGTTGCTATGAACGGGTTGCTATGGACGGGTTGCTATGGAATTGTTGCTATGGATGGTTGCAGTGGATGGTTTCTATGGACGGGTTGCTATGGACTGGTTGCTATGGATGGTTGCAGTGGACGGGTTGCTATGGACTGGTTGCTATGGACTGTTGCTATGGACTGGTTGCTATGGACTGGTTGCTATGGACTGGTTGCTTTGGACGGTTGCTATGGACTGGTTGTTATGGATTGGTTGCTATGGACTGGTTTCTATGGAGGGTTGCTATGGACGGTTGCTATGGACTGGTTGCTATGTATTGGTTGCTATGGACTGGTTGCTATGGACTGGTTGCTATGAACTGGTTGATATGGTTTGGTTGCTATGGACTGGTTGCTTTGGATGGTTGCTATGCACTGGTTGCTATGGACTGGTTGCTTTGGATGGTTGCTATGGACTGGTTGCTATGGAGGGTTGCTATGGACTGGTTGCTATGGAGGGTTGATATGGACTGGTTGCTATGGATGGTTGCTATGGAGGGTTGCTATGGACTGGGTGCTATGGACTGGTTGCTATGAACGGGTTGCTATGGACGGGTTGCTATGGAATTGTTGCTATGGATGGTTGCAGTGGATGGTTTCTATGGACGGGTTGCTATGGACTGGTTGCTATGGATGGTTGCAGTGGACGGGTTGCTATGGACTGGTTGCTATGGACTGTTGCTATGGACTGGTTGCTATGGACTGGTTGCTATGGACTGGTTGCTTTGGACGGTTGCTATGGACTGGTTGTTATGGATTGGTTGCTATGGACTGGTTTCTATGGAGGGTTGCTATGGACTGGTTGCTTTGGACGGTTGCTATGGACTGGTTGCTATGGAATTGTTGCTATGGAATTGTTGCTATGGAATTGTTGCTATGGATGGTTGCAGTGGATGGTTTCTATGGACGGGTTGCTATGGACTGGTTGCTATGGATGGTTGCAGTGGACGGGTTGCTATGGACTGGTTGCTATGGACTGTTGCTATGGACTGGTTGCTATGGTCTGGATGCTATGGACTGGTTGCGATGGACTGGTTGCTATGGACTGGTTGCTTTGGACGGTTGCTATGGACTGGTTGCTATGGATTGGTTGCTATGTACTGGTTTCTATGGAGGGTTGCTATGGACTGGTTGCTTTGGACGGTTGCTATGGACTGGTTGCTATGGATTGGTTGCTATGGACTGGTTGCTATGGAGGGTTGCTATGGACTGGTTGCTATGGACGGGTTGCTATGCACTGGTTGATATGGACTGGTTGCTATGGACTGGTTGCTATGGATTGGTTGCTATGGACTGGTTTCTATGGAGGGTTGCTATGGACTGGTTGCTTTGGACTGTTGCTATGGACTGGTTGCTATGGACTGGTTGCTATTGACTGGTTGCTGAGGAGGGTTGCTATGGTCTGGATTGCTATGGACTGGTTAATATGGACTGGTTGCTATGGACGGGTTGCTATGGACCGGTTGCTATGAACTGGTTGCTTTGGATGGTTGCTATGGACTGGTTGCTATGGACGGTTGCTATGGACTGGTTGCTATGGACTGGTTGCTATTTACTTGTTGCTATGGATGGTTGCTATGGAGTGGTTGCTATAGAGGGTTGCTATGGATGGTTGCTATGGACTGGTTGAAATGGAATGGTTGCGAAAGACGGTTGCTATAGACTGGTTGCTGAGGAGGGTTGCTATAGTCTGGTTGCTATGGACTGGTTGCTATGGAGGATTGCTATGGACTGGTTGCTATGGACGGTTGCTATGGACTGGTTGCTATGGACTGGTTGCTATGGACTGGTTGCAATGGAGGGTTGCTAAGGACTGGTTGCTATGGACTGGTTCCTATGGACTGGATGCAATGAAGGGTTGCTATGGACTGGTTGCTATGGACTGGTTGCTATGGACTGATTGCTATGGAGGGTTGCTATGGACGGTTGCTATGGACTGGTTGCTATGTATGGTTGCTATGGACTGGTTGCTATGGACTGGTTGCTATGAACTGGTTGATATGGTTTGGTTGCTTTGGATGGTTGCTATGCACTGGTTGCTATGGACTGGTTGCTATGGAGGATTGCTATGGACTGGTTGCTATGGACGGTTGCTATGGACTGGTTGCTATGGACGGTTGCTATGGACTGGTTGCTATGGACTGGATGCAATGGAGGGTTGCTAAGGACTGGATGCTATGGACTGGTTCCTATGGACTGGATGCAATGAAGGGTTGCTATGGACTGGTTGCTATGGACTGGTTGCTATGGACGCTTGCTATGGAGGGTTGCTATGGACGGTTGCTATAAACTGGTTGCTATGTATTGGTTGCTATGGACTGGTTGCTATGAACTGGTTGATATGGTTTGGTTGCTATGGACTGGTTGCTTTGGATGGTTGCTATGCACTGGTTGCTATGGACTGGTTGCTTTGGATGGTTGCTATGGACTGGTTGCTATGGAGGGTTGATATGGACTGGTTGCTATGGATGGTTGCTATGGAGGGTTGCTATGGACTGGTTGCTATGGACTGGTTGCTATGGACGGGTTGCTATGGACTGGTTGCTATGGATTGGTTGCTATGGACTGGTTGCTATGGAGGGTTGCTATGGACTGGTTGCTATGGAGGGTTGATATGGACTGGTTGCTATGGATGGTTGCTATGGAGGGTTGCTATGGACTGGGTGCTATGGACGGTTGCTATGGACTGGTTGCTATGAACGGGTTGCTATGGACGGGTTGCTATGGAATTGTTGCTATGGATGGTTGCAGTGGATGGTTTCTATGGACGGGTTGCTATGGACTGGTTGCTATGGATGGTTGCAGTGGACGGGTTGCTATGGACTGGTTGCTATGGACTGTTGCTATGGACTGGTTGCTATGGACTGGTTGCTATGGACTGGTTGCTTTGGACGGTTGCTATGGACTGGTTGTTATGGATTGGTTGCTATGGACTGGTTTCTATGGAGGGTTGCTATGGACGGTTGCTATGGACTGGTTGCTATGTATTGGTTGCTATGGACTGGTTGCTATGGACTGGTTGCTATGAACTGGTTGATATGGTTTGGTTGCTATGGACTGGTTGCTTTGGATGGTTGCTATGCACTGGTTGCTATGGACTGGTTGCTTTGGATGGTTGCTATGGACTGGTTGCTATAGAGGGTTGCTATGGACTGGTTGCTATGGAGGGTTGATATGGACTGGTTGCTATGGATGGTTGCTATGGAGGGTTGCTATGGACTGGGTGCTATGGACTGGTTGCTATGAACGGGTTGCTATGGACGGGTTGCTATGGAATTGTTGCTATGGATGGTTGCAGTGGATGGTTTCTATGGACGGGTTGCTATGGACTGGTTGCTATGGATGGTTGCAGTGGACGGGTTGCTATGGACTGGTTGCTATGGACTGTTGCTATGGACTGGTTGCTATGGACTGGTTGCTATGGACTGGTTGCTTTGGACGGTTGCTATGGACTGGTTGTTATGGATTGGTTGCTATGGACTGGTTTCTATGGAGGGTTGCTATGGACTGGTTGCTTTGGACGGTTGCTATGGACTGGTTGCTATGGAATTGTTGCTATGGAATTGTTGCTATGGAATTGTTGCTATGGATGGTTGCAGTGGATGGTTTCTATGGACGGGTTGCTATGGACTGGTTGCTATGGATGGTTGCAGTGGACGGGTTGCTATGGACTGGTTGCTATGGACTGTTGCTATGGACTGGTTGCTATGGTCTGGATGCTATGGACTGGTTGCGATGGACTGGTTGCTATGGACTGGTTGCTTTGGACGGTTGCTATGGACTGGTTGCTATGGATTGGTTGCTATGTACTGGTTTCTATGGAGGGTTGCTATGGACTGGTTGCTTTGGACGGTTGCTATGGACTGGTTGCTATGGATTGGTTGCTATGGACTGGTTGCTATGGAGGGTTGCTATGGACTGGTTGCTATGGACGGGTTGCTATGCACTGGTTGATATGGACTGGTTGCTATGGACTGGTTGCTATGGATTGGTTGCTATGGACTGGTTTCTATGGAGGGTTGCTATGGACTGGTTGCTTTGGACTGTTGCTATGGACTGGTTGCTATGGACTGGTTGCTATTGACTGGTTGCTGAGGAGGGTTGCTATGGTCTGGATTGCTATGGACTGGTTAATATGGACTGGTTGCTATGGACGGGTTGCTATGGACCGGTTGCTATGAACTGGTTGCTTTGGATGGTTGCTATGGACTGGTTGCTATGGACGGTTGCTATGGACTGGTTGCTATGGACTGGTTGCTATTTACTTGTTGCTATGGATGGTTGCTATGGAGTGGTTGCTATAGAGGGTTGCTATGGATGGTTGCTATGGACTGGTTGAAATGGAATGGTTGCGAAAGACGGTTGCTATAGACTGGTTGCTGAGGAGGGTTGCTATAGTCTGGTTGCTATGGACTGGTTGCTATGGAGGATTGCTATGGACTGGTTGCTATGGACGGTTGCTATGGACGGTTGCTATGGACTGGTTGCTATGGACTGGTTGCTATGGTGGGTTGCTAAGGACTGGTTGCTATGGACTGGTTCCTATAGACTGGATGCAATGAAGGGTTGCTATGGACTGGTTGCTATGGACTGGTTGCTATGGATGATTGCAATGGAGGGTTGCTATGGACGGTTGCTATGGACTGGTTGCTATGTATTGGTTGCTATGGACTGGTTGCTATGGACTGGTTGCTATGAACTGGTTGATATGGTTTGGTTGCTATGGACTGGTTGCTTTGGATGGTTGCTATGCACTGGTTGCTATGGACTGGTTGCTATGGAGGATTGCTATGGACTGGTTGCTATGGACGGTTGCTATGGACTGGTTGCTATGGACGGTTGCTATGGACTGGTTGCTATGGACTGGATGCAATGGAGGGTTGCTAAGGACTGGATGCTATGGACTGGTTCCTATGGACTGGATGCAATGAAGGGTTGCTATGGACTGGTTGCTATGGACTGGTTGCTATGGACGCTTGCTATGGAGGGTTGCTATGGACGGTTGCTATAGACTGGTTGCTATGTATTGGTTGCTATGGACTGGTTGCTATGGACTGGTTGCTATGAACTGGTTGATATGGTTTGGTTGCTATGGACTGGTTGCTTTGGATGGTTGCTATGCACTGGTTGCTATGGACTGGTTGCTTTGGATGGTTGCTATGGACTGGTTGCTATGGAGGGTTGATATGGACTGGTTGCTATGGATGGTTGATATGGAGGGTTGCTATGGACTGGGTGCTATGGACGGTTGCAGTGGACGGGTTGCTATGGACTGGTTGCTATGGATTGTTGCTATGGACTGGTTTCTATGGTCTGGATGCTATGGACTGGTTGCGATGGACTGGTTGCTATGGACTGGTTGCTTTGGACGGTTGCTATGGACTGGTTGCTATGGATTGGTTGCTATGTACTGGTTTCTATGGAGGGTTGCTATGGACTGGTTGCTTTGGACGGTTGCTATGGACTGGTTGCTATGGATTGGTTGCTATGGACTGGTTGCTATGGAGGGTTGCTATGGACTGGTTGCTATGGACGGGTTGCTATGCACTGGTTGATATGGACTGGTTGCTATGGACTGGTTGCTATGGATTGGTTGCTATGGACTGGTTTCTATGGAGGGTTGCTATGGACTGGTTGCTTTGGACTGTTGCTATGGACTGGTTGCTATGGACTGGTTGCTATTGACTGGTTGCTGAGGAGGGTTGCTATGGTCTGGATTGCTATGGACTGGTTAATATGGACTGGTTGCTATGGACGGGTTGCTATGGACCGGTTGCTATGAACTGGTTGCTTTGGATGGTTGCTATGGACTGGTTGCTATGGACGGTTGCTATGGACTGGTTGCTATGGACTGGTTGCTATTTACTTGTTGCTATGGATGGTTGCTATGGAGTGGTTGCTATAGAGGGTTGCTATGGATGGTTGCTATGGACTGGTTGAAATGGAATGGTTGCGAAAGACGGTTGCTATAGACTGGTTGCTGAGGAGGGTTGCTATAGTCTGGTTGCTATGGACTGGTTGCTATGGAGGATTGCTATGGACTGGTTGCTATGGACGGTTGCTATGGACGGTTGCTATGGACTGGTTGCTATGGACTGGTTGCAATGGTGGGTTGCTATGGACTGGTTGCTATGGACTGGTTCCTATGGACTGGATGCAATGAAGGGTTGCTATGGACTGGTTGCTATGGACTGGTTGCTATGGATGATTGCAATGGAGGGTTGCTATGGACGGTTGCTATGGACTGGTTGCTATGTATTGGTTGCTATGGACTGGTTGCTATGGACTGGTTGCTATGAACTGGTTGATATGGTTTGGTTGCTATGGACTGGTTGCTTTGGATGGTTGCTATGCACTGGTTGCTATGGACTGGTTGCTATGGAGGATTGCTATGGACTGGTTGCTATGGACGGTTGCTATGGACTGGTTGCTATGGACGGTTGCTATGGACTGGTTGCTATGGACTGGATGCAATGGAGGGTTGCTAAGGACTGGATGCTATGGACTGGTTCCTATGGACTGGATGCAATGAAGGGTTGCTATGGACTGGTTGCTATGGACTGGTTGCTATGGACGCTTGCTATGGAGGGTTGCTATGGACGGTTGCTATAGACTGGTTGCTATGTATTGGTTGCTATGGACTGGTTGCTATGGACTGGTTGCTATGAACTGGTTGATATGGTTTGGTTGCTATGGACTGGTTGCTTTGGATGGTTGCTATGCACTGGTTGCTATGGACTGGTTGCTTTGGATGGTTGCTATGGACTGGTTGCTATGGAGGGTTGATATGGACTGGTTGCTATGGATGGTTGCTATGGAGGGTTGCTATGGACTGGGTGCTATGGACGGTTGCTATGGACTGGTTGCTATGAACGGGTTGCTATGGACGGGTTGCTTTGGAATTGTTGCTATGGATGGTTGCAGTGGATGGTTTCTCTGGACGGGTTGCTATGGACTGGTTGCTATGGATGGTTGCAGTGGACGGGTTGCTATGGACTGGTTGCTATGGACTGGTTGCTATGAACTGGTTGATATGGTTTGGTTGCTATGGACTGGTTGCTTTGGATGGTTGCTATGCACTGGTTGCTATGGACTGGTTGCTTTGGATGGTTGCTATGGACTGGTTGCTATGGAGGGTTGATATGGACTGGTTGCTATGGATGGTTGCTATGGAGGGTTGCTATGGACTGGGTGCTATGGACGGTTGCAGTGGACGGGTTGCTATGGACTGGTTGCTATGGATTGTTGCTATGGACTGGTTTCTATGGTCTGGATGCTATGGACTGGTTGCGATGGACTGGTTGCTATGGACTGGTTGCTTTGGACGGTTGCTATGGACTGGTTGCTATGGATTGGTTGCTATGTATTGGTTTCTATGGAGGGTTGCTATGGACTGGTTGCTTTGGACGGTTGCTATGGACTGGTTGCTATGGATTGGTTGCTATGGACTGGTTGCTATGGAGGGTTGCTATGGACTGGTTGCTATGGACGGGTTGCTATGCACTGGTTGATATGGACTGGTTGCTATGGACTGGTTGCTATGGATTGGTTGCTATGGACTGGTTTCTATGGAGGGTTGCTATGGACTGGTTGCTTTGGACTGTTGCTATGGACTGGTTGCTATGGACTGGTTGCTATTGACTGGTTGCTGAGGAGGGTTGCTATGGTCTGGATTGCTATGGACTGGTTAATATGGACTGGTTGCTATGGACGGGTTGCTATGGACCGGTTGCTATGAACTGGTTGCTTTGGATGGTTGCTATGGACTGGTTGCTATGGACGGTTGCTATGGACTGGTTGCTATGGACTGGTTGCTATTTACTTGTTGCTATGGATGGTTGCTATGGAGTGGTTGCTATAGAGGGTTGCTATGGATGGTTGCTATGGACTGGTTGAAATGGAATGGTTGCGAAAGACGGTTGCTATAGACTGGTTGCTGAGGAGGGTTGCTATAGTCTGGTTGCTATGGACTGGTTGCTATGGAGGATTGCTATGGACTGGTTGCTATGGACGGTTGCTATGGACGGTTGCTATGGACTGGTTGCTATGGACTGGTTGCTATGGTGGGTTGCTAAGGACTGGTTGCTATGGACTGGTTCCTATAGACTGGATGCAATGAAGGGTTGCTATGGACTGGTTGCTATGGACTGGTTGCTATGGATGATTGCAATGGAGGGTTGCTATGGACGGTTGCTATGGACTGGTTGCTATGTATTGGTTGCTATGGACTGGTTGCTATGGACTGGTTGCTATGAACTGGTTGATATGGTTTGGTTGCTATGGACTGGTTGCTTTGGATGGTTGCTATGCACTGGTTGCTATGGACTGGTTGCTATGGAGGATTGCTATGGACTGGTTGCTATGGACGGTTGCTATGGACTGGTTGCTATGGACGGTTGCTATGGACTGGTTGCTATGGACTGGATGCAATGGAGGGTTGCTAAGGACTGGATGCTATGGACTGGTTCCTATGGACTGGATGCAATGAAGGGTTGCTATGGACTGGTTGCTATGGACTGGTTGCTATGGACGCTTGCTATGGAGGGTTGCTATGGACGGTTGCTATAGACTGGTTGCTATGTATTGGTTGCTATGGACTGGTTGCTATGAACTGGTTGATATGGTTTGGTTGCTATGGACTGGTTGCTTTGGATGGTTGCTATGCACTGGTTGCTATGGACTGGTTGCTTTGGATGGTTGCTATGGACTGGTTGCTATGGAGGGTTGATATGGACTGGTTGCTATGGATGGTTGCTATGGAGGGTTGCTATGGACTGGGTGCTATGGACGGTTGCAGTGGACGGGTTGCTATGGACTGGTTGCTATGGATTGTTGCTATGGACTGGTTGCTATGGAGGGTTGCTATGGACTGGTTGCTATGGAGGGTTGATATGGACTGGTTGCTATGGATAGTTGGTATGGAGGGTTGCTATGGACTGGGTGCTATGGACGGTTGCTATGGACTGGTTGCTATGAACGGGTTGCTATGGACGGGTTGCTATGGAATTGTTGCTATGGATGGTTGCAGTGGATGGTTTCTATGGACGGGTTGCTATGGACTGGTTGCTATGGATGGTTGCAGTGGACGGGTTGCTATGGACTGGTTGCTATGGACTGTTGCTATGGACTGGTTGCTATGGACTGGTTGCTATGGACTGGTTGCTTTGGACGGTTGCTATGGACTGGTTGTTATGGATTGGTTGCTATGGACTGGTTTCTATGGAGGGTTGCTATGGACGGTTGCTATGGACTGGTTGCTATGTATTGGTTGCTATGGACTGGTTGCTATGGACTGATTGCTATGAACTGGTTGATATGGTTTGGTTGCTATGGACTGGTTGCTTTGGATGGTTGCTATGCACTGGTTGCTATGGACTGGTTGCTTTGGATGGTTGCTATGGACTGGTTGCTATAGAGGGTTGCTATGGACTGGTTGCTATGGAGGGTTGATATGGACTGGTTGCTATGGATAGTTGCTATGGAGGGTTGCTATGAACGGGTTGCTATGGACGGGTTGCTATGGAATTGTTGCTATGTATGGTTGCAGTGGATGGTTTCTATGGACGGGTTGCTATGGACTGGTTGCTATGGATGGTTGCAGTGGACGGGTTGCTATTGACTGGTTGCTATGGACTGTTGCTATGGACTGGTTGCTATGGACTGGTTGCTATGGACTGGTTGCTTTGGACGGTTGCTATGGACTGGTTGTTATGGATTGGTTGCTATGGACTGGTTTCTATGGAGGGTTGCTATGGACTGGTTGCTTTGGACGGTTGCTATGGACTGGTTGCTATGGAATTGTTGCTATGGAATTGTTGCTATGGAATTGTTGCTATGGATGGTTGCAGTGGATGGTTTCTATGGACGGGTTGCTATGGACTGGTTGCTATGGATGGTTGCAGTGGACGGGTTGCTATGGACTGGTTTCTATGGAGGGTTGCTATGGACTGGTTGCTTTGGACTGGTTGCTGAGGAGGGTTGCTATGGTCTGGATTGCTATGGACTGGTTAATATGGACTGGTTGCTATGGACGGGTTGCTATGGACCGGTTGCTATGAACTGGTTGCTTTGGATGGTTGCTATGGACTGGTTGCTATGGACGGTTGCTATGGACTGGTTGCTATGGACTGGTTGCTATTTACTTGTTGCTATGGATGGTTGCTATGGAGTGGTTGCTATAGAGGGTTGCTATGGATGGTTGCTATGGACTGGTTGAAATGGAATGGTTGCGAAAGACGGTTGCTATAGACTGGTTGCTGAGGAGGGTTGCTATAGTCTGGTTGCTATGGACTGGTTGCTATGGAGGATTGCTATGGACTGGTTGCTATGGACGGTTGCTATGGACGGTTGCTATGGACTGGTTGCTATGGACTGGTTGCAATGGTGGGTTGCTAAGGACTGGTTGCTATGGACTGGTTCCTATAGACTGGATGCAATGAAGGGTTGCTATGGACTGGTTGCTATGGACTGGTTGCTATGGATGATTGCAATGGAGGGTTGCTATGGACGGTTGCTATGGACTGGTTGCTATGTATTGGTTGCTATGGACTGGTTGCTATGGACTGGTTGCTATGAACTGGTTGATATGGTTTGGTTGCTATGGACTGGTTGCTTTGGATGGTTGCTATGCACTGGTTGCTATGGACTGGTTGCTATGGAGGATTGCTATGGACTGGTTGCTATGGACGGTTGCTATGGACTGGTTGCTATGGACGGTTGCTATGGACTGGTTGCTATGGACTGGATGCAATGGAGGGTTGCTAAGGACTGGATGCTATGGACTGGTTCCTATGGACTGGATGCAATGAAGGGTTGCTATGGACTGGTTGCTATGGACTGGTTGCTATGGACGCTTGCTATGGAGGGTTGCTATGGACGGTTGCTATGGAGTGGTTGCTATGTATTGGTTGCTATGGACTGGTTGCTATGGACTGGTTGCTATGAACTGGTTGATATGGTTTGGTTGCTATGGACTGGTTGCTTTGGATGGTTGCTATGCACTGGTTGCTATGGACTGGTTGCTATGGATGGTTGCTATGGACTGGTTGCTATGGAGGGTTGATATGGACTGGTTGCTATGGATGGTTGCTATGGAGGGTTGCTATGGACTGGGTGCTATGGACGGTTGCAGTGGACGGGTTGCTATGGACTGGTTGCTATGGATTGTTGCTATGGACTGGTTTCTATGGTCTGGATGCTATGGACTGGTTGCGATGGACTGGTTGCTATGGACTGGTTGCTTTGGACGGTTGCTATGGACTGGTTGCTATGGATTGGTTGCTATGTACTGGTTTCTATGGAGGGTTGCTATGGACTGGTTGCTTTGGACGGTTGCTATGGACTGGTTGCTATGGATTGGTTGCTATGGACTGGTTGCTATGGAGGGTTGCTATGGACTGGTTGCTATGGACGGGTTGCTATGCACTGGTTGATATGGACTGGTTGCTATGGACTGGTTGCTATGGATTGGTTGCTATGGACTGGTTTCTATGGAGGGTTGCTATGGACTGGTTGCTTTGGACTGTTGCTATGGACTGGTTGCTATGGACTGGTTGCTATTGACTGGTTGCTGAGGAGGGTTGCTATGGTCTGGATTGCTATGGACTGGTTAATATGGACTGGTTGCTATGGACGGGTTGCTATGGACCGGTTGCTATGAACTGGTTGCTTTGGATGGTTGCTATGGACTGGTTGCTATGGACGGTTGCTATGGACTGGTTGCTATGGACTGGTTGCTATTTACTTGTTGCTATGGATGGTTGCTATGGAGTGGTTGCTATAGAGGGTTGCTATGGATGGTTGCTATGGACTGGTTGAAATGGAATGGTTGCGAAAGACGGTTGCTATAGACTGGTTGCTGAGGAGGGTTGCTATAGTCTGGTTGCTATGGACTGGTTGCTATGGAGGATTGCTATGGACTGGTTGCTATGGACGGTTGCTATGGACGGTTGCTATGGACTGGTTGCTATGGACTGGTTGCAATGGAGGGTTGCTAAGGACTGGTTGCTATGGACTGGTTCCTATGGACTGGATGCAATGAAGGGTTGCTATGGACTGGTTGCTATGGACTGGTTGCTATGGATGATTGCAATGGAGGGTTGCTATGGACGGTTGCTATGGACTGGTTGCTATGTATTGGTTGCTATGGACTGGTTGCTATGGACTGGTTGCTATGAACTGGTTGATATGGTTTGGTTGCTATGGACTGGTTGCTTTGGATGGTTGCTATGCACTGGTTGCTATGGACTGGTTGCTATGGAGGATTGCTATGGACTGGTTGCTATGGACGGTTGCTATGGACTGGTTGCTATGGACGGTTGCTATGGACTGGTTGCTATGGACTGGATGCAATGGAGGGTTGCTAAGGACTGGTTGCTATGGACTGGTTCCTATGGACTGGATGCAATGAAGGGTTGCTATGGACTGGTTGCTATGGACTGGTTGCTATGGACGCTTGCTATGGAGGGTTGCTATGGACGGTTGCTATAGACTGGTTGCTATGTATTGGTTGCTATGGACTGGTTGCTATGGACTGGTTGCTATGAACTGGTTGATATGGTTTGGTTGCTATGGACTGGTTGCTTTGGATGGTTGCTATGCACTGGTTGCTATGGACTGGTTGCTTTGGATGGTTGCTATGGACTGGTTGCTATGGAGGGTTGATATGGACTGGTTGCTATGGATGGTTGCTATGGAGGGTTGCTATGGACTGGGTGCTATGGACGGTTGCTATGGACTGGTTGCTATGAACGGGTTGCTATGGACGGGTTGCTTTGGAATTGTTGCTATGGATGGTTGCAGTGGATGGTTTCTATGGACGGGTTGCTATGGACTGGTTGCTATGGATGGTTGCAGTGGACGGGTTGCTATGGACTGGTTGCTATGGACTGGTTGCTATGAACTGGTTGATATGGTTTGGTTGCTATGGACTGGTTGCTTTGGATGGTTGCTATGCACTGGTTGCTATGGACTGGTTGCTTTGGATGGTTGCTATGGACTGGTTGCTATGGAGGGTTGATATGGACTGGTTGCTATGGATGGTTGCTATGGAGGGTTGCTATGGACTGGGTGCTATGGACGGTTGCAGTGGACGGGTTGCTATGGACTGGTTGCTATGGATTGTTGCTATGGACTGGTTTCTATGGTCTGGATGCTATGGACTGGTTGCGATGGACTGGTTGCTATGGACTGGTTGCTTTGGACGGTTGCTATGGACTGGTTGCTATGGATTGGTTGCTATGTATTGGTTTCTATGGAGGGTTGCTATGGACTGGTTGCTTTGGACGGTTGCTATGGACTGGTTGCTATGGATTGGTTGCTATGGACTGGTTGCTATGGAGGGTTGCTATGGACTGGTTGCTATGGACGGGTTGCTATGCACTGGTTGATATGGACTGGTTGCTATGGACTGGTTGCTATGGATTGGTTGCTATGGACTGGTTTCTATGGAGGGTTGCTATGGACTGGTTGCTTTGGACTGTTGCTATGGACTGGTTGCTATGGACTGGTTGCTATTGACTGGTTGCTGAGGAGGGTTGCTATGGTCTGGATTGCTATGGACTGGTTAATATGGACTGGCTGCTATGGACGGGTTGCTATGGACCGGTTGCTATGAACTGGTTGCTTTGGATGGTTGCTATGGACTGGTTGCTATGGACGGTTGCTATGGACTGGTTGCTATGGACTGGTTGCTATTTACTTGTTGCTATGGATGGTTGCTATGGAGTGGTTGCTATAGAGGGTTGCTATGGATGGTTGCTATGGACTGGTTGAAATGGAATGGTTGCGAAAGACGGTTGCTATAGACTGGTTGCTGAGGAGGGTTGCTATAGTCTGGTTGCTATGGACTGGTTGCTATGGAGGATTGCTATGGACTGGTTGCTATGGACGGTTGCTATGGACGGTTGCTATGGACTGGTTGCTATGGACTGGTTGCAATGGTGGGTTGCTATGGACTGGTTGCTATGGACTGGTTCCTATAGACTGGATGCAATGAAGGGTTGCTATGGACTGGTTGCTATGGACTGGTTGCTATGGATGATTGCAATGGAGGGTTGCTATGGACGGTTGCTATGGACTGGTTGCTATGTATTGGTTGCTATGGACTGGTTGCTATGGACTGGTTGCTATGAACTGGTTGATATGGTTTGGTTGCTATGGACTGGTTGCTTTGGATGGTTGCTATGCACTGGTTGCTATGGACTGGTTGCTATGGAGGATTGCTATGGACTGGTTGCTATGGACGGTTGCTATGGACTGGTTGCTATGGACGGTTGCTATGGACTGGTTGCTATGGACTGGATGCAATGGAGGGTTGCTAAGGACTGGATGCTATGGACTGGTTCCTATGGACTGGATGCAATGAAGGGTTGCTATGGACTGGTTGCTATGGACTGGTTGCTATGGACGCTTGCTATGGAGGGTTGCTATGGACGGTTGCTATAGACTGGTTGCTATGTATTGGTTGCTATGGACTGGTTGCTATGGACTGGTTGCTATGAACTGGTTGATATGGTTTGGTTGCTATGGACTGGTTGCTTTGGATGGTTGCTATGCACTGGTTGCTATGGACTGGTTGCTTTGGATGGTTGCTATGGACTGGTTGCTATGGAGGGTTGATATGGACTGGTTGCTATGGATGGTTGCTATGGAGGGTTGCTATGGACTGGGTGCTATGGACGGTTGCTATGGACTGGTTGCTATGAACGGGTTGCTATGGACGGGTTGCTATGGAATTGTTGCTATGGATGGTTGCAGTGGATGGTTTCTATGGACGGGTTGCTATGGACTGGTTGCTATGGATGGTTGCAGTGGACGGGTTGCTATGGACTGGTTGCTATGGACTGTTGCTATGGACTGGTTGCTATGGACTGGTTGCTATGGACTGGTTTCTTTGGACGGTTGCTATGGACTGGTTGTTATGGATTGGTTGCTATGGACTGGTTTCTATGGAGGGTTGCTATGGACGGTTGCTATGGACTGGTTGCTATGTATTGGTTGCAATGGACTGGTTGCTATGGACTGGTTGCTATGAACTGGTTGATATGGTTTGGTTGCTATGGACTGGTTGCTTTGGATGGTTGCTATGCACTGGTTGCTATGGACTGGTTGCTTTGGATGGTTGCTATGGACTTGTTGCTATGGAGGGTTGCTATGGACTGGTTGCTATGGAGGGTTGATATGGACTGGTTGCTATGGATGGTTGCTATGGAGGGTTGCTATGGACTGGGTGCTATGGACGGTTGCTATGGACTGGTTCCTATGAACGGGTTGCTATGGACGGGTTGCTATGGACTGGTTGCTATGGACTGTTGCTATGGACTGGTTGCTATGGACTGGTTGCTATGGACTGGTTGCTTTGGACGGTTGCTATGGACTGGTTGTTATGGATTGGTTGCTATGGACTGGTTTCTATGGAGGGTTGCTATGGACTGGTTGCTTTGGACGGTTGCTATGGACTGGTTGCT
Source organism: Rana temporaria (assembly GCF_905171775.1). Taxonomy (NCBI): domain Eukaryota; kingdom Metazoa; phylum Chordata; class Amphibia; order Anura; family Ranidae; genus Rana; species Rana temporaria. The sequence goes on along the minus strand of NW_024404515.1, from coordinate 51,137 downwards.
ATGGAATTGTTGCTATGGAATTGTTGCTATGAATGGTTGCAGTGGATGGTTTCTATGGACGGGTTGCTATGGATGGTTGCTATGGAGGGTTGCTATGGACTGGGTGCTATGGACGGTTGCTATGGACTGGTTGCTATGAACGGGTTGCTATGGACGGGTTGCTATGGAATTGTTTCTATGGATGGTTGCAGTGGACGGGTTGCTATGGACTGGTTGCTATGGACTGTTGCTATGGACTGGTTGCTATGGACTGGTTGCTATGGACTGGTTGCTTTGGACGGTTGCTATGGACTGGTTGTTATGGATTGGTTGCTATGGACTGGTTTCTATGGAGGGTTGCTATGGACGGTTGCTATGGACTGGTTGCTATGTATTGGTTGCTATGGACTGGTTGCTATGGACTGGTTGCTATGAACTGGTTGATATGGTTTGGTTGCTATGGACTGGTTGCTTTGGATGGTTGCTATGCACTGGTTGCTATGGACTGGTTGCTTTGGATGGTTGCTATGGACTGGTTGCTATAGAGGGTTGCTATGGACTGGTTGCTATGGAGGGTTGATATGGACTGGTTGCTATGGATGGTTGCTATGGAGGGTTGCTATGGACTGGGTGCTATGGACTGGTTGCTATGAACGGGTTGCTATGGACGGGTTGCTATGGAATTGTTGCTATGGATGGTTGCAGTGGATGGTTTCTAAGGACGGGTTGCTATGGACTGGTTGCTATGGATGGTTGCAGTGGACGGGTTGCTATGGACTGGTTGCTATGGACTGTTGCTATGGACTGGTTGCTATGGACTGGTTGCTATGGACTGGTTGCTTTGGACGGTTGCTATGGACTGGTTGTTATGGATTGGTTGCTATGGACTGGTTTCTATGGAGGGTTGCTATGTACTGGTTGCTTTGGACGGTTGCTATGGACTGGTTGGAATTGTTGCTATGGAATTGTTGCTATGGAATTGTTGCTATGGATGGTTGCAGTGGATGGTTTCTATGGACGGGTTGCTATGGACTGGTTGCTATGGATGGTTGCAGTGGACGGGTTGCTATGGACTGGTTGCTATGGACTGTTGCTATGGACTGGTTGCTATGGTCTGGATGCTATGGACTGGTTGCGATGGACTGGTTGCTTTGGACGGTTGCTATGGACTGGTTGCTATGGATTGGTTGCTATGTACTGGTTTCTATGGAGGGTTGCTATGGACTGGTTGCTTTGGACGGTTGCTATGGACTGGTTGCTATGGATTGGTTGCTATGGACTGGTTGATATGGAGGGTTGCTATGGACTGGTTGCTATGGACGGGTTGCTATGCACTGGTTGATATGGACTGGTTGCTATGGACTGGTTGCTATGGATTGGTTGCTATGGACTGGTTTCTATGGAGGGTTGCTATGGACTGGTTGCTTTGGACTGTTGCTATGGACTGGTTGCTATGGACTGGTTGCTATTGACTGGTTGCTGAGGAGGGTTGCTATGGTCTGGATTGCTATGGACTGGTTAATATGGACTGGTTGCTATGGACGGGTTGCTATGGACCGGTTGCTATGAACCGGTTGCTTTGGATGGTTGCTATGGACTGGTTGCTATTTACTTGTTGCTATGGATGGTTGCTATGGAGTGGTTGCTATAGAGGGTTGCTATGGATGGTTGCTATGGACTGGTTGAAATGGAATGGTTGCGAAAGACGGTTGCTATAGACTGGTTGCTGAGGAGGGTTGCTATAGTCTGGTTGCTATGGACTGGTTGCTATGGAGGATTGCTATGGACTGGTTGCTATGAACGGTTGCTATGGACTGGTTGCTATGGACGGTTGCTATGGACTGGTTGCTATGGACTGGTTGCAATGGAGGGTTGCTAAGGACTGGTTGCTATGGACTGGTTCCTATGGACTGGATGCAATGAAGGGTTGCTATGGACTGGTTGCTATGGACTGGTTGCTATGGACGATTGCTATGGAGGGTTGCTATGGACGGTTGCTATGGACTGGTTGCTATGTATTGGTTGCTATGGACTGGTTGCTATGGACTGGTTGCTATGAACTGGTTGATATGGTTTGGTTGCTATGGACTGGTTGCTTTGGATGGTTGCTATGCACTGGTTGCTATGGACTGGTTGCTTTGGATGGTTGCTATGGACTGGTTGCTATGGAGGGTTGATATGGACTGGTTGCTATGGATGGTTGCTATGGAGGGTTGCTATGGACTGGGTGCTATGGACGGTTGCTATGGACTGGTTGCTATGAACGGGTTGCTATGGACGGGTTGCTATCGAATTGTTGCTATGGATGGTTGCATTGGATGGTTTCTATGGACGGGTTGCTATGGACTGGTTGCTATGGACGGTTGCAGTGGACGGGTTGCTATGGACTGGTTGCTATGGACTGTTGCTATGGACTGGTTGCTATGGACTGGTTGCTATGGACTGGTTTCTTTGGACGGTTGCTATGGACTGGTTGTTATGGATTGGTTGGTATGGACTGGTTTCTATGGAGGGTTGCTATGGACTGGTTGCTTTGGACGGTTGCTATGGACTGGTTGCTATGGAATTGTTGCTATGGAATTGTTGCTATGAATGGTTGCAGTGGATGGTTTCTATGGACGGGTTGCTATGGATGGTTGCTATGGAGGGTTGCTATGGACTGGGTGCTATGGACGGTTGCTATGGACTGGTTGCTATGAACGGGTTGCTATGGACGGGTTGCTGTGGAATTGTTGCTATGGACTGTTGCTATGCACTGGTTGCTATGGACTGGTTGCTATGGACTGGTTGCTTTGGACGGTTGCTATGGACTGGTTGTTATGGATTGGTTGCTATGGACTGGTTTCTATGGAGGGTTGCTATGGACGGTTGCTATGGACTGGTTGCTATGTATTGGTTGCTATGGACTGGTTGCTATGGACTGGTTGCTATGAACTGGTTGATATGGTTTGGTTGCTATGGACTGGTTGCTTTGGATGGTTGCTATGCACTGGTTGCTATGGACTGGTTGCTTTGGATGGTTGCTATGGACTGGTTGCTATAGAGGGTTGCTATGGACTGGTTGCTATGGAGGGTTGATATGGACTGGTTGCTATGGATGGTTGCTATGGAGGGTTGCTATGGACTGGGTGCTATGGACTGGTTGCTATGAACGGGTTGCTATGGACGGGTTGCTATGGAATTGTTGCTATGGATGGTTGCAGTGGATGGTTTCTATGGACGGGTTGCTATGGACTGGTTGCTATGGATGGTTGCAGTGGACGGGTTGCTATGGACTGGTTGCTATGGACTGTTGCTATGGACTGGTTGCTATGGACTGGTTGCTATGGACTGGTTGCTTTGGACGGTTGCTATGGACTGGTTGTTATGGATTGGTTGCTATGGACTGGTTTCTATGGAGGGTTGCTATGGACTGGTTGCTTTGGACGGTTGCTATGGACTGGTTGGAATTGTTGCTATGGAATTGTTGCTATGGAATTGTTGCTATGGATGGTTGCAGTGGATGGTTTCTATGGACGGGTTGCTATGGACTGGTTGCTATGGATGGTTGCAGTGGACGGGTTGCTATGGACTGGTTGCTATGGACTGTTGCTATGGACTGGTTGCTATGGTCTGGATGCTATGGACTGGTTGCGATGGACTGGTTGCTATGGACTGGTTGCTTTGGACGGTTGCTATGGACTGGTTGCTATGGATTGGTTGCTATGTACTGGTTTCTATGGAGGGTTGCTATGGACTGGTTGCTTTGGACGGTTGCTATGGACTGGTTGCTATGGATTGGTTGCTATGGACTGGTTGATATGGAGGGTTGCTATGGACTGGTTGCTATGGACGGGTTGCTATGCACTGGTTGATATGGACTGGTTGCTATGGACTGGTTGCTATGGATTGGTTGCTATGGACTGGTTTCTATGGAGGGTTGCTATGGACTGGTTGCTTTGGACTGTTGCTATGGACTGGTTGCTATGGACTGGTTGCTATTGACTGGTTGCTGAGGAGGGTTGCTATGGTCTGGATTGCTATGGACTGGTTAACCACTAGCCGACCAGCCACCGTCATTATACGGCGGCAGGTCGGCTCTCCTGGGCGAGAGCCCGTAGCTATACGTCCTATCGTATAGCCGCCACTAGGGGGCGCGTGCGCGCCCCCCGCTCGCCCCCGACTCCCGTGCGTGTGCCCGGCGGGCGCGATCGCTGCCGGGCACACTCGATCGCTCGTTACAGAGCGGGGACCGGGAGCTGTGTGTGTAAACACACAGCTCTCGGTCCTGTCAGCGGGGGAAATGCTGATTTTCTGTTCATACAATGTATGAATAGAAGATCAGTGTTTCCCCTAGTGAGGCCACCCCCCCCCACAGTAAGAACACACAAGGGACATACTTAACCCCTTCCCCGCCCCCTAGTGTTAACCCCTTCACTGCCAGTGGCATTTTTATAGTAATCTAATGCATTTTTATAGCACTGATCGCTATAAAAATGCCAATGGTCCCAAAAATTTGTCAAAAGTGTCCGAAGTGTCCGCCATAATGTCGCAGTAACAAAAAAAAATCGCTGATCACCGCCATTACTAGTAAAAAAAATATATTAATAAAAATGCCATAAAAATACCCCCTATTTTGTAAACGCTATAACTTTTGCGCAAACCAATCAATAAACGCTTATTGTGATTTTTTTTACGAAAAATATGTAGAAGAATACGTATCGGCCTAAACTAAGGAAAAAAAAATTTTTTTTATATATTTTTGGGGGATATTTATTACAGCAAAATGTAAAAAATATTATTTTTTTTCAAAATTGTCGCTCTATTTTTGTTTATGGCGCAAAAAATAAAAACCGCAGAGGTGATCAAATACCACCAAAAGAAAGCTCTATTTGTGGGAAAAAAAGGACGCCAATTTTGTTTGGGAGCCACGTCGCACGACCGCGCAATTGTCAGTTAAAGCGTCGCAGTCCCGAATCTCAAAAAGTGCTCTGGTCTTTGACCAGCAATATGGTCCGGGGGGTAAGTGGTTAATATGGACTGGTTGCTATGGACGGGTTGCTATGGACCGGTTGCTATGAACTGGTTGCTTTGGATGGTTGCTATGGACTGGTTGCTATGGACGGTTGCTATGGACTGGTTGCTATGGACTGGTTGCTATTTACTTGTTGCTATGGATGGTTGCTATGGAGTGGTTGCTATAGAGCAGGGGTGGGCAATTATTTTTTCGAGGGGGCCACATGAGAAACTAAAAATATTTTGGAGGGCCGGGCCAAAAGGCTAAACTCAATACTGCATAAAATCAATTGTATTTCTTTATAAAAAGCAGTAAATATCATTGTTGGACAACTGGTACGAGTACTTGTTATAGACATGGCACAGGAGGGGGACAGAGGCTGGGGACATGGCACAGGAGGGGGACAGAGGCTGGGGACATGGCACAGGAGGGGGACAGAGGCTGGGGACATGACACAGGAGGGGGACAGAGGCTGGGGACATGACACAGGAGGGGGACAGAGGCTGGGGACATGGCACAGGAGGGGGACAGAGGCTGGGGACATGGCACAGGAGGGGGACAGAGGCTGGGGACATGGCACAGGAGGGGGACAGAGGCTGGGGACATGACACAGGAGGGGGACAGAGGCTGGGGACATGACACAGGAGGGGGACAGAGGCTGGGGACATGGCACAGGAGGGGGACAGAGGCTGGGGACAGGCAGCCACTGTTTAATCAATAACAATTGATTAAACAGTGGCTGCATGTGATGGCACAGTGGCTGCGTGTGATGGGCACAGTGGCAACAATTGATGGCACAGTGACTGCGTGTGTTGGCACAGTGGCTGCATGTGATGGCACAGTGGCTGCGTTTGATGGGCACAGTGGCTGCGTGTGATTGGCACAGTGGCTGCGTGTGATGGGCACAGTGGCGACAATTTATGGTGGCACAGACTCATGGGCGTCCGCTAAAACTTTTTCAGGGGGGGGGGCGCTTCAGCAGCGGCGATACACAGTCGCATTTTACCCTTTCATCGACTGCTAGCGGGGGTTAAAAGCTACCCCCCCACGTTAAAATTTAAAAACACCCCACTGTGCCCCCTGCATCTTTCAATATCTCTTTGTCCTACTGTGTACCCCGTCTCCACAACTGCACCTCTGGACCCCTTTACATTACACAGCACCCTGGATCACTGGACCTATTTCTATTATTACATAGCTATACAAAATTAAATGGTTCAACTCACCATAATGCAGAAACAGTTGGAGACCCGAGTGTGTCACTTGCCACCATCGCCTGCCACGCGTTGCGGATTGTCACTTGCCACGTCGCCTGCCACATGCTTATCACTTGCCACGTTGCCTGTCACATGTTGTGGATTGTCACTTGCCACGTTGCCTGCTGTCACATGTTGTGGATTGTCACTTGCCACGTCGCCTGTCACATGTTGCGGATTGTCACTTGCCACATCGCCTGCCACATGCTTATCACTTGCCACATTGCCTGTCACATGTTGTGGATTGTCACTTGCCACGTTGCCTGCTGTCACATGTTGTGGATTGTCACTTGCCACGTCGCCTGTCACATGTTGTGGATTGTCACTTGCCACGTTGCCTGCTGTCACATGTTGTGGATTTTCACTTGCCACGTTGCCTGCTGTCACATGTTGTGGATTGTCACCTGCCACGTCGCCTGTCACATGTTGTGGATTGTCACTTGCCACGTTGCCTGCTGTCACATGTTGTGGATTGTCACTTGCCACGTTGCCTGCTGTCACATGTTGTGGATTGTCACTTGCCACGTTGCCTGCTGTCACATGTTGTGGATTGTCACTTGCCACGTTGCCTGCTGTCACATGTTGTGGATTGTCACTTGCCACGTTGCCTGCTGTCACATGTTGTGGATTGTCACTTGCCACGTCGCCTGTCACATGTTGTGGATTGTCACTTGCCACGTTGCCTGCTGTCACATGTTGTGGATTTTCACTTGCCACGTTGCCTGCTGTCACATGTTGTGGATTGTCACTTGCCACGTTGCCTGCTGTCACATGTTGTGGATTGTCACTTGCCACGTTGCCTGCTGTCACATGTTGTGGATTGTCACTTGCCACGTTGCCTGCTGTCACATGTTGTGGATTGTCACTTGCCACAGCGCCTGTCGCACATTGTGGATTGTCACTCGCCACATCGCCTGTCACATGTTTATCACTTGCCACGTTGCCTGTCACATGTTGTGGATTGTCACTTGCCACATCGCCTGTCACATGTTTACCACTTGCCACGTTGCGGATTGTCACTTGCCACGTCGCCTGTCACATGTTGTGGATTGTCACTTGCCACGTTGCCTGTCACACATTGTGGATTGTCACTTGCCACGTTGCCTGTCACACATTGTGGATTGTCACATCGCCTGTCACATGTTGCGGTCCGGACTGTCACTTGCCTGCTCCAATTGTCCCTTGCTGTGTCCCAGAGTCAGGACCAGGGTTGTCAGCAATGTCAGGCAGCAGAGAAATTATTTAAACTCTCTAAATTCCCGCGGTGCCTACACAGAGAGGAAGGGGGCTGCTGGGCGGGCAGTGAGAGATGATGTAATCTCTCTGCTCCCTCCCGCTTAACAGCTCGCTGATTGGCCAGCACTCGCTCAGGCATAGACACTCACCAAGCCAATCCGCCCAGCCCACAAGTTCTCTCACCTGACACCCGTCAGCGGAGCCGCCCGCACTTTTAGCTGTCACTCGCCCGCACACTATGTCACTCGCTCCCTCACCAGCCCACACAGCTGCCCACAGCCTGGCCTGCTAGCTCTCACCCATCCACGGCACTCACCGGCCATCCGCTGTTAGATTTCAGGGGGGGCCGTCCCGCTGACAGGGAGGGGGGGGGGCGATCGGGGGAGATATACAGTGCAGACACCTCACGGCTCTCCTCTCACTGTCACAGCGCCACGGCTCTATTTACCAGAGAACTCTGCAGCGGCGCTGTGACAGGGAGAGGAGAGCCGTGAGCTGTCTGCACTGTAATTCTCCCCCGATCGCCCCCGTCTGTCAGTGGAGCTAGCTCTAATTTCATTCATTTCATTCAATCATGACATTGGCACTGGTTTCTAGGGGGGGGGCGAGAGCCCTCCCTTGCCCTGTAGACACTCCCCCTTGGACGGATCTGTCCAATCGCGAGCAAGGGGGAGTGTCTATGCGACTCCCCCTTGCTCGCGATTGGACAGATCCGTCCAAGGGGGAGTGTCTATGCGCGGCGGGGAAAACAGCTGTTCAAACGAACGCTGTCTATAATGTTCCCCGCCGCGGTGATTAACGTGGCGGCGGCGATTTCGGCGGCGGCGGCGGGGGGCCGGATTAAAAAGTCCGCCGGGCCGTATACGGCCCGCGGGCCGTAGTTTGCCCAGGTCTGCTATAGAGGGTTGCTATGGATGGTTGCTATGGACTGCTTGAAATGGAATGGTTGCGAAAGACGGTTGCTATAGACTGGTTGCTGAGGAGGGTTGCTATAGTCTGGTTGCTATGGACTGGTTGCTATGGAGGATTGCTATGGACTGGTTGCTATGGACGGTTGCTATGGACTGGTTGCTATGGACGGTTGCTATGGATTGGTTGCTATGGACTGGTTGCAATGGAGGGTTGCTAAGGACTGGTTGCTATGGACTGGTTCCTATGGACTGGATGCAATGAAGGGTTGCTATGGACTGGTTGCTATGGACTGGTTGCTATGGACGATTGCTATGGAGGGTTGCTATGGACGGTTGCTATGGACTGGTTGCTATGTATTGGTTGCTATGGACTGGTTGCTATGGACTGGTTGCTATGAACTGGTTGATATGGTTTGGTTGCTATGGACTGGTTGCTTTGGATGGTTGCTATGCACTGGTTGCTATGGACTGGTTGCTTTGGATGGTTGCTATGGACTGGTTGCTATGGAGGGTTGATATGGACTGGTTGCTATGGATGGTTGCTATGGAGGGTTGCTATGGACTGGGTGCTATGGACGGTTGCTATGGACTGGTTGCTATGAACGGGTTGCTATGGACGGGTTGCTATGGAATTGTTGCTATGGATGGTTGCATTGGATGGTTTCTATGGACGGGTTGCTATGGACTGGTTGCTATGGACGGTTGCAGTGGACGGGTTGCTATGGACTGGTTTCTTTGGACAGTTGCTATGGACTGGTTGTTATGGATTGGTTGCTATGGACTGGTTTCTATGGAGGGTTGCTATGGACTGGTTGCTTTGGACGGTTGCTATGGACTGGTTGCTATGGAATTGTTGCTATGGAATTGTTGCTATGAATGGTTGCAGTGGATGGTTTCTATGGACGGGTTGCTATGGATGGTTGCTATGGAGGGTTGCTATGGACTGGGTGCTATGGACGGTTGCTATGGACTGGTTGCTATGAACGGGTTGCTATGGACGGGTTGCTGTGGAATTGTTGCTATGGACTGTTGCTATGGACTGGTTGCTATGGACTGGTTGCTATGGACTGGTTGCTTTGGACGGTTGCTATGGACTGGTTGTTATGGATTGGTTGCTATGGACTGGTTTCTATGGAGGGTTGCTATGGACGGTTGCTATGGACTGGTTGCTATGTATTGGTTGCTATGGACTGGTTGCTATGGACTGGTTGCTATGAACTGGTTGATATGGTTTGGTTGCTATGGACTGGTTGCTTTGGATGGTTGCTATGCACTGGTTGCTATGGACTGGTTGCTTTGGATGGTTGCTATGGACTGGTTGCTATAGAGGGTTGCTATGGACTGGTTGCTATGGAGGGTTGATATGGACTGGTTGCTATGGATGGTTGCTATGGAGGGTTGCTATGGACTGGGTGCTATGGACTGGTTGCTATGAACGGGTTGCTATGGACGGGTTGCTATGGAATTGTTGCTATGGATGGTTGCAGTGGATGGTTTCTATGGACGGGTTGCTATGGACTGGTTGCTATGGATGGTTGCAGTGGACGGGTTGCTATGGACTGGTTGCTATGGACTGTTGCTATGGACTGGTTGCTATGGACTGGTTGCTATGGACTGGTTGCTTTGGACGGTTGCTATGGACTGGTTGGAATTGTTGCTATGGAATTGTTGCTATGGAATTGTTGCTATGGATGGTTGCAGTGGATGGTTTCTATGGACGGGTTGCTATGGACTGGTTGCTATGGATGGTTGCAGTGGACGGGTTGCTATGGACTGGTTGCTATGGACTGTTGCTATGGACTGGTTGCTATGGTCTGGATGCTATGGACTGGTTGCGATGGACTGGTTGCTATGGACTGGTTGCTTTGGACGGTTGCTATGGACTGGTTGCTATGGATTGGTTGCTATGTACTGGTTTCTATGGAGGGTTGCTATGGACTGGTTGCTTTGGACGGTTGCTATGGACTGGTTGCTATGGATTGGTTGCTATGGACTGGTTGCTATGGAGGGTTGCTATGGACTGGTTGCTATGGACGGGTTGCTATGCACTGGTTGATATGGACTGGTTGCTATGGACTGGTTGCTATGGATTGGTTGCTATGGACTGGTTTCTATGGAGGGTTGCTATGGACTGGTTGCTTTGGACTGTTGCTATGGACTGGTTGCTATGGACTGGTTGCTATTGACTGGTTGCTGAGGAGGGTTGCTATGGTCTGGATTGCTATGGACTGGTTAATATGGACTGGTTGCTATGGACGGGTTGCTATGGACCGGTTGCTATGAACTGGTTGCTTTGGATGGTTGCTATGGACTGGTTGCTATGGACGGTTGCTATGGACTGGTTGCTATGGACTGGTTGCTATTTACTTGTTGCTATGGATGGTTGCTATGGAGTGGTTGCTATAGAGGGTTGCTATGGATGGTTGCTATGGACTGGTTGAAATGGAATGGTTGCGAAAGACGGTTGCTATAGACTGGTTGCTGAGGAGGGTTGCTATAGTCTGGTTGCTATGGACTGGTTGCTATGGAGGATTGCTATGGACTGGTTGCTATGGACGGTTGCTATGGACGGTTGCTATGGACTGGTTGCTATGGAGGGTTGATATGGACTGGTTGCTATGGATGGTTGCTATGGAGGGTTGCTATGGACTGGGTGCTATGGACGGTTGCTATGGACTGGTTGCTATGAACGGGTTGCTATGGACGGGTTGCTATGGAATTGTTGCTATGGATGGTTGCAGTGGATGGTTTCTATGGACGGGTTGCTATGGACTGGTTGCTATGGATGGTTGCAGTGGACGGGTTGCTATGGACTGGTTGCTATGGACTGTTGCTATGGACTGGTTGCTATGGACTGGTTGCTATGGACTGGTTTCTTTGGACGGTTGCTATGGACTGGTTGTTATGGATTGGTTGCTATGGACTGGTTTCTATGGAGGGTTGCTATGGACGGTTGCTATGGACTGGTTGCTATGTATTGGTTGCAATGGACTGGTTGCTATGGACTGGTTGCTATGAACTGGTTGATATGGTTTGGTTGCTATGGACTGGTTGCTTTGGATGGTTGCTATGCACTGGTTGCTATGGACTGGTTGCTTTGGATGGTTGCTATGGACTTGTTGCTATGGAGGGTTGCTATGGACTGGTTGCTATGGAGGGTTGATATGGACTGGTTGCTATGGATGGTTGCTATGGAGGGTTGCTATGGACTGGGTGCTATGGACGGTTGCTATGGACTGGTTCCTATGAACGGGTTGCTATGGACGGGTTGCTATGGAATTGTTGCTATGGATGGTTGCAGTGGACGGGTTGCTATGGACTGGTTGCTATGGACTGTTGCTATGGACTGGTTGCTATGGACTGGTTGCTTTGGACGGTTGCTATGGACTGGTTGTTATGGATTGGTTGCTATGGACTGGTTTCTATGGAGGGTTGCTATGGACTGGTTGCTTTGGACGGTTGCTATGGACTGGTTGCTATGGAATTGTTGCTATGGAATTGTTGCTATGAATGGTTGCAGTGGATGGTTTCTATGGACGGGTTGCTATGGATGGTTGCTATGGAGGGTTGCTATGGACTGGGTGCTATGGACGGTTGCTATGGACTGGTTGCTATGAACGGGTTGCTATGGACGGGTTGCTATGGAATTGTTGCTATGGATGGTTGCAGTGGACGGGTTGCTATGGACTGGTTGCTATGGACTGTTGCTATGGACTGGTTGCTATGGACTGGTTGCTATGGACTGGTTGTTATGGATTGGTTGCTATGGACTGGTTTCTATGGAGGGTTGCTATGGACGGTTGCTATGGACTGGTTGCTATGTATTGGTTGCTATGAACTGGTTGCTATGGACTGGTTGCTATGAACTGGTTGATATGGTTTGGTTGCTATGGACTGGTTGCTTTGGATGGTTGCTATGCACTGGTTGCTATGGACTGGTTGCTTTGGATGGTTGCTATGGACTGGTTGCTATAGAGGGTTGCTATGGACTGGTTGCTATGGAGGGTTGATATGGACTGGTTGCTATGGATGGTTGCTATGGAGGATTGCTATGGACTGGGTGCTATGGACTGGTTGCTATGAACGGGTTGCTATGGACGGGTTGCTATGGAATTGTTGCTATGGATGGTTGCAGTGGATGGTTTCTATGGACGGGTTGCTATGGACTGGTTGCTATGGATGGTTGCAGTGGACGGGTTGCTATGGACTGGTTGCTATGGACTGTTGCTATGGACTGGTTGCTATGGACTGGTTGCTATGGACTGGTTGCTTTGGACGGTTGCTATGGACTGGTTGGAATTGTTGCTATGGAATTGTTGCTATGGAATTGTTGCTATGGATGGTTGCAGTGGATGGTTTCTATGGACGGGTTGCTATGGACTGGTTGCTATGGATGGTTGCAGTGGACGGGTTGCTATGGACTGGTTGCTATGGACTGTTGCTATGGACTGGTTGCTATGGTCTGGATGCTATGGACTGGTTGCTATGGACTGTTGCTATGGACTGGTTGCTATGGACTGGTTGCTTTGGACGGTTGCTATGGACTGGTTGTTATGGATTGGTTGCTATGGACTGGTTTCTATGGAGGGTTGCTATGGACTGGTTGCTTTGGACGGTTGCTATGGACTGGTTGCTATGGAATTGTTGCTATGGAATTGTTGCTATGAATGGTTGCAGTGGATGGTTTCTATGGACGGGTTGCTATGGATGGTTGCTATGGAGGGTTGCTATGGACTGGGTGCTATGGACGGTTGCTATGGACTGGTTGCTATGAACGGGTTGCTATGGACGGGTTGCTATGGAATTGTTGCTATGGATGGTTGCAGTGGACGGGTTGCTATGGACTGGTTGCTATGGACTGTTGCTATGGACTGGTTGCTATGGACTGGTTGCTATGGACTGGTTGTTATGGATTGGTTGCTATGGACTGGTTTCTATGGAGGGTTGCTATGGACGGTTGCTATGGACTGGTTGCTATGTATTGGTTGCTATGAACTGGTTGCTATGGACTGGTTGCTATGAACTGGTTGATATGGTTTGGTTGCTATGGACTGGTTGCTTTGGATGGTTGCTATGCACTGGTTGCTATGGACTGGTTGCTTTGGATGGTTGCTATGGACTGGTTGCTATAGAGGGTTGCTATGGACTGGTTGCTATGGAGGGTTGATATGGACTGGTTGCTATGGATGGTTGCTATGGAGGATTGCTATGGACTGGGTGCTATGGACTGGTTGCTATGAACGGGTTGCTATGGACGGGTTGCTATGGAATTGTTGCTATGGATGGTTGCAGTGGATGGTTTCTATGGACGGGTTGCTATGGACTGGTTGCTATGGATGGTTGCAGTGGACGGGTTGCTATGGACTGGTTGCTATGGACTGTTGCTATGGACTGGTTGCTATGGACTGGTTGCTATGGACTGGTTGCTTTGGACGGTTGCTATGGACTGGTTGGAATTGTTGCTATGGAATTGTTGCTATGGAATTGTTGCTATGGATGGTTGCAGTGGATGGTTTCTATGGACGGGTTGCTATGGACTGGTTGCTATGGATGGTTGCAGTGGACGGGTTGCTATGGACTGGTTGCTATGGACTGTTGCTATGGACTGGTTGCTATGGTCTGGATGCTATGGACTGGTTGCTATGGACTGGTTGCTATGGACTGGTTGCTTTGGACGGTTGCTATGGACTGGTTGCTATGGATTGGTTGCTATGTACTGGTTTCTATGGAGGGTTGCTATGGACTGGTTGCTTTGGACGGTTGCTATGGACTGGTTGCTATGGATTGGTTGCTATGGACTGATTGATATGGAGGGTTGCTATGGACTGGTTGCTATGGACGGGTTGCTATGCACTGGTTGATATGGACTGGTTGCTATGGACTGGTTGCTATGGATTGGTTGCTATGGACTGGTTTCTATGGAGGGTTGCTATGGACTGGTTGCTTTGGACTGTTGCTATGGACTGGTTGCTATGGACTGGTTGCTATTGACTGGTTGCTGAGGAGGGTTGCTATGGTCTGGATTGCTATGGACTGGTTAATATGGACTGGTTGCTATGGACGGGTTGCTATGGACCGGTTGCTATGAACTGGTTGCTTTGGATGGTTGCTATGGACTGGTTGCTATGGACGGTTGCTATGGACTGGTTGCTATGGACTGGTTGCTATTTACTTGTTGCTATGGATGGTTGCTATGGAGTGGTTGCTATAGAGGGTTGCTATGGATGGTTGCTATGGACTGGTTGAAATGGAATGGTTGCGAAAGACGGTTGCTATAGACTGGTTGCTGAGGAGGGTTGCTATAGTCTGGTTGCTATGGACTGGTTGCTATGGAGGATTGCTATGGACTGGTTGCTATGGACGGTTGCTATGGACTGGTTGCTATGGACGGTTGCTATGGACTGGTTGCTATGGACTGGTTGCAATGGAGGGTTGCTAAGGACTGGTTGCTATGGACTGGTTCCTATGGACTGGATGCAATGAAGGGTTGCTATGGACTGATTGCTATGACTGGTTGCTATGGACGATTGCTATGGACGGTTGCTATGGACGGTTGCTATGGACTGGTTGCTATGTATTGGTTGCTATGGACTGGTTGCTATGGACTGGTTGCTATGAACTGGTTGATATGGTTTGGTTGCTATGGACTGGTTGCTTTGGATGGTTGCTATGCACTGGTTGCTATGGACTGGTTGCTTTGGATGGTTGCTATGGACTGGTTGCTATGGAGGGTTGATATGGACTGGTTGCTATGGATGGTTGCTATGGAGGGTTGCTATGGACTGGGTGCTATGGACGGTTGCTATGGACTGGTTGCTATGAACGGGTTGCTATGGACGGGTTGCTATGGAATTGTTGCTATGGATGGTTGCATTGGATGGTTTCTATGGACGGGTTGCTATGGACTGGTTGCTATGGATGGTTGCAGTGGACGGGTTGCTATGGACTGGTTGCTATGGACTGTTGCTATGGACTGGTTGCTATGGACTGGTTGCTATGGACTGGTTTCTTTGGACGGTTGCTATGGACTGGTTGTTATGGCTTGGTTGCTATGGACTGGTTTCTATGGAGGGTTGCTATGGACGGTTGCTATGGACTGGTTGCTATGTATTGGTTGCTATGGACTGGTTGCTATGGACTGGTTGCTATGAACTGGTTGATATGGTTTGGTTGCTATGGACTGGTTGCTTTGGATGGTTGCTATGCACTGGTTGCTATGGACTGGTTGCTTTGGATGGTTGCTATGGACTTGTTGCTATGGAGGGTTGCTATGGACTGGTTGCTATGGAGGGTTGATATGGACTGGTTGCTATGGATGGTTGCTATGGAGGGTTGCTATGGACTGGGTGCTATGGACGGTTGCTATGGACTGGTTCCTATGAACGGGTTGCTATGGACGGGTTGCTATGGAATTGTTGCTATGGATGGTTGCAGTGGATGGTTGCTATGGACTGGTTGCTATGGACTGTTGCTATGGACTGGTTGCTATGGACTAGTTGCTATGGACTGGTTGCTATGGACTGGTTGTTATGGATTGGTTGCTATGGACTGGTTTCTATGGAGGGTTGCTATGGACTGGTTGCTTTGGATGGTTGCTATGGACTGGTTGCTATGGAATTGTTGCTATGGAATTGTTGCTATGAATGGTTGCAGTGGATGGTTTCTATGGACGGGTTGCTATGGACTGGTTGCTATGGATGGTTGCAGTGGACGGGTTGCTATGGACTGGTTGCTATGGACTGTTGCTATGGACTGGTTGCTATGGTCTGGTTGCTATGGACTGGTCCATCGACTGGTTGCTATGGACTGGTTGCTATGAACTGGTTGATATGGTTTGGTTGCTATGGACTGGTTGCTTTGGATGGTTGCTATGCACTGGTTGCTATGGACTGGTTGCTTTGGATGGTTGGTATGGACTTGTTGCTATGGAGGGTTGCTATGGACTGGTTGCTATGGAGGGTTGATATGGACTGGTTGCTATGGATGGTTGCTATGGACTGGTTGCTATGGAGGGTTGCTATGGACTGGTTGCTATGGACGGGTTGCTATGCACTGGTTGATATGGACTGGTTGCTATGGACTGGTTGCTATGGATTGGTTGCTATGGACTGGTTTCTATGGAGGGTTGCTATGGACTGGTTGCTTTGGACTGTTGCTATGGACTGGTTGCTATGGACTGGTTGCTATTGACTGGTTGCTGAGGAGGGTTGCTATGGTCTGGATTGCTATGTACTGGTTAATATGGACTGGTTGCTATGGACGGGTTGCTATGGACTGGTTGCTATTTACTTGTTGCTATGGATGGTTGCTATGGAGTGGTTGCTATGGACGGTTGCTATGGACTGGTTGCTATGGACTGGTTGCTATTTACTTGTTGCTATGGATGGTTGCTATGGAGTGGTTGCTATAGAGGGTTGCTATGGATGGTTGCTATGGACTGGTTGAAATGGAATGGTTGCGAAAGATGGTTGCTATAGACTGGTTGCTGAGGAGGGTTGCTATAGTCTGGTTGCTATGGACTGGTTGCTATGGAGGATTGCTATGGACTGGTTGCTATGGACGCTTGCTATGGACTGGTTGCTATGGATGGTTGCTATGGACTGGTTGCTATGGACTGGTTGCAATGGAGGGTTGCTAAGGACTGGTTGCTATGGACTGGTTCCTATGGACTGGATGCAATGAAGGGTTGCTATGGACTGGTTGCTATGGACTGGTTGCTATGGATGATTGCAATGGAGGGTTGCTATGGACGGTTGCTATGGACTGGTTGCTATGTATTGGTTGCTATGGACTGGTTGCTATGGACTGGTTGCTATGAACTGGTTGATATGGTTTGGTTGCTATGGACTGGTTGCTTTGGATGGTTGCTATGCACTGGTTGCTATGGACTGGTTGCTATGGAGGATTGCTATGGACTGGTTGCTATGGACGGTTGCTATGGACTGGTTGCTATGGACGGTTGCTATGGACTGGTTGCTATGGACTGGTTGCAATGGAGGGTTGCTAAGGACTGGTTGCTATGGACTGGTTCCTATGGACTGGATGCAATGAAGGGTTGCTATGGACTGGTTGCTATGGACTGGTTGCTATGGACGATTGCTATGGAGGGTTGCTATGGACGGTTGCTATGGACTGGTTGCTATGTATTGGTTGCTATGGACTGGTTGCTATGGACTGGTTGCTATGAACTGGTTGATATGGTTTGGTTGCTATGGACTGGTTGCTTTGGATGGTTGCTATGCACTGGTTGCTATGGACTGGTTGCTTTGGATGGTTGCTATGGACTGGTTGCTATGGAGGGTTGATATGGACTGGTTGCTATGGATGGTTGCTATGGAGGGTTGCTATGGACTGGGTGCTATGGACGGTTGCTATGGACTGGTTGCTATGAACGGGTTGCTATGGACGGGTTGCTATGGAATTGTTGCTATGGATGGTTGCAGTGGATGGTTTCTATGGACGGGTTGCTATGGACTGGTTGCTATGGATGGTTGCAGTGGACGGGTTGCTATGGACTGGTTGCTATGGACTGTTGCTATGGACTGGTTGCTATGGACTGGTTGCTATGGACTGGTTTCTTTGGACGGTTGCTATGGACTGGTTGTTATGGATTGGTTGCTATGGACTGGTTTCTATGGAGGGTTGCTATGGACGGTTGCTATGGACTGGTTGCTATGTATTGGTTGCTATGGACTGGTTGCTATGGACTGGTTGCTATGAACTGGTTGATATGGTTTGGTTGCTATGGACTGGTTGCTTTGGATGGTTGCTATGCACTGGTTGCTATGGACTGGTTGCTTTGGATGGTTGCTATGGACTTGTTGCTATGGAGGGTTGCTATGGACTGGTTGCTATGGAGGGTTGATATGGACTGGTTGCTATGGATGGTTGCTATGGAGGGTTGCTATGGACTGGGTGCTATGGACGGTTGCTATGGACTGGTTCCTATGAACGGGTTGCTATGGACGGGTTGCTATGGAATTGTTGCTATGGATGGTTGCAGTGGATGGTTTCTATGGACGGGTTGCTATGGACTGTTGCTATGGACTGGTTGCTATGGACGGGTTGCTATGGAATTGTTGCTATGGATGGTTGCAGTGGACGGGTTGCTATGGACTGGTTGCTATGGACTGTTGCTATGGACTGGTTGCTATGGACTGGTTGCTATGGACTGGTTGCTTTGGACGGTTGCTATGGACTGGTTGTTATGGATTGGTTGCTATGGACTGGTTTCTATGGAGGGTTGCTATGGACTGGTTGCTTTGGACGGTTGCTATGGACTGGTTGCTATGGAATTGTTGCTATGGAATTGTTGCTATGAATGATTGCAGTGGATGGTTTCTATGGACGGGTTGCTATGGATGGTTGCTATGGACTGGGTGCTATGGATGGTTGCTATGGACTGGTTGCTATGACTGGTTGCTATGGACGGGTTGCTGTGGAATTGTTGCTATGGACTGTTGCTATGGACTGGTTGCTATGGACTGGTTGCTATGGACTGGTTGCTTTGGACGGTTGCTATGGACTGGTTGTTATGGATTGGTTGCTATGGACTGGTTTCTATGGACGGTTGCTATGGACGGTTGCTATGGACTGGTTGCTATGTATTGGTTGCTATGGACTGGTTGCTATGGACTGGTTGCTATG
>NW_024404515.1:7500-31612 GCF_905171775.1 Rana temporaria | reverse complement strand
GTGATGTCATAGTGATATAGTGGTATAATGTCATAGTGGTATAGTGATGACATAGTGGTATAGTGATGTCATAGTGGTGTGATGTCATAGTGGTATAGTGATGTCATAGTGGTCTGATGTCATAGTGGTGTGATGTCATAGTGGTATAGTGATGTCATAGTGGTATAATGTCATAGTGGTATAGTGATGTCATAGTGATGTGATGTCATAGTGATATAGTGGTGTGATGTCATAGTGGTATAGTGATGACAGTGGTATAGTGATGTCATAGTGGTGTGATGTCATAGTGGTGTGATGTCATAGTGGTATAGTGATGTCATAGTGGTGTGATGTCATAGTGGTATAGTGATGTCATAGTGATGTGATGTCATAGTGATATAGTGGTGTGATGTCATAGTGGTATAGTGATGTCATAGTGGTATAGTAATGTCATAGTGGTATAGTGATGTCATAGTGGTATAGTGATGTCATAGTTGTATAGTGGTGTGATGTCATAGTGGTATAGTGGTGTCATAGTGGTGTGATGTCATAGTGGTATAGTGATGTCATAGTGGTATAATGTCATAGTGGTATAGTGATGTCATAGTGGTATAGTGATGTCATAGTGATATAGTGATGTCATAGTGGTGTGATGTCATAGTGGTATAGTGATGTCATAGTGGTATAATGTCATAGTGGTATAGTGATGTCATAGTGATGTGATGTCATAGTGATATAGTGGTACAATGTCATAGTGGTATAGTGATGACATAGTGGTATAGGGATGTCATAGTGGTGTGATGTCATAGTGGTGTGATGTCATAGTGATATAGTGGTATAATGTCATAGTGGTATAGTGATGACATAGTGGTATAGTGATGTCATAGTGGTGTGATGTCATAGTGATATAGTGGTATAATGTCATAGTGGTATAGTGATGACATAGTGGTATAGTGATGTCATAGTGGTGTGATGTCATAGTGATATAGTGGTATAATGTCATAGTGGTATAGTGATGACATAGTGGTATAGTGATGTCATAGTGGTGTGATGTCATAGTGGTGTGATGTCATAGTGGTATAGTGATGTCATAGTGGTGTGATGTCATAGTGGTATAGTGATGTCATAGTGGTATAATGTCATAGTGGTATAGTGATGTCATAGTGGTATAGTGATGTCATAGTGATATAGTGATGTCATAGTGGTGTGATGTCATAGTGGTATAGTGATGTCATAGTGGTATAATGTCATAGTGGTATAGTGATGTCATAGTGATGTGATGTCATAGTGATATAGTGGTATAATGTCATAGTGGTATAGTGATGACATTGTGGTATAGTGATGTCATAGTGGTGTGATGTCATAGTGGTGTGATGTCATAGTGGTGTGAGGTCATAGTGATATAGTGGTATAATGTCATAGTGGTATAGTGATGACATAGTGGTATAGTGATGTCATA
Source organism: Rana temporaria (assembly GCF_905171775.1). NCBI lineage: Eukaryota > Metazoa > Chordata > Amphibia > Anura > Ranidae > Rana > Rana temporaria. The sequence goes on along the minus strand of NW_024404515.1, from coordinate 30,174 downwards.
GTGGTGTGATGTCATAGTGGTGTGATGTCATAGTGGTATAGTGATGTCATAGTGGTATAATGTCATAGTGGTATAGTGATGTCATAGTGATGTGATGTCATGGTGATATAGTGGTGTGATGTCATAGTGGTATAGTGATGACATAGTGATGTCATAGTGGTATAGTGATGTCATAGTGGTATAATGTCATAGTGGTATAATGTCATAGTGGTATAGTGATGTCATAGTGGTATAATGTCATAGTGGTATAGTGATGTCATAGTGGTATAATGTCATAGTGGTATAGTGATGTCATAGTGATGTGATGTCATAGTGGTGTGATGTCATAGTGGTATAGTGATGTCATAGTGATGTGATGTCATAGTGATATAGTGGTGTGATGTCATAGTGGTATAGTGATGTCATAGTGGTATAGTAATGTCATAGTGGTATAGTGATGTCATAGTGGTGTCATAGTTGTATAGTGGTGTGATGTCATAGTGGTGTGATGTCATAGTGGTATAGTGATGTCATAGTTGTATAGTGGTGTGATGTCATAGTGGTATAGTGGTGTCATAGTGGTGTGATGTCATAGTGGTATAGTGATGTCATAGTGGTATAATGTCATAGTGGTATAGTGATGTCATAGTGGTATAGTGATGTCATAGTGATATAGTGATGTCATAGTGGTGTGATGTCATAGTGGTATAGTGATGTCATAGTGGTATAATGTCATAGTGGTATAGTGATGTCATAGTGATGTGATGTCATAGTGATATAGTGGTACAATGTCATAGTGGTATAGTGATGACATAGTGGTATAGTGATGTCATAGTGGTGTGATGTCATAGTGGTGTGATGTCATAGTGATATAGTGGTATAATGTCATAGTGGTATAGTGATGACATAGTGGTATAGTGATGTCATAGTGGTGTGATGTCATAGTGATATAGTGGTATAATGTCATAGTGGTATAGTGATGACATAGTGGTATAGTGATGTCATAGTGGTGTGATGTCATAGTGATATAGTGGTATAATGTCATAGTGGTATAGTGATGACATAGTGGTATAGTGATGTCATAGTGGTGTGATGTCATAGTGGTGTGATGTCATAGTGGTATAGTGATGTCATAGTGGTGTGATGTCATAGTGGTATAGTGATGTCATAGTGGTATGTCATAGTGGTATAGTGATGTCATAGTGGTATAGTGATGTCATAGTGATATAGTGATGTCATAGTGGTGTGATGTCATAGTGGTATAGTGATGTCATAGTGGTATAATGTCATAGTGGTATAGTGATGTCATAGTGATGTGATGTCATAGTGATATAGTGGTATAATGTCATAGTGGTATAGTGATGACATTGTGGTATAGTGATGTCATAGTGGTGTGATGTCATAGTGGTGTGATGTCATAGTGATATAGTGGTATAATGTCATAGTGGTATAGTGATGACATAGTGGTATAGTGATGTCATAGTGGTGTGATGTCATAGTGATATAGTGGTATAATGTCATAGTGGTATAGTGATGACATAGTGGTATAGTGATGTCATAGTGGTGTGATGTCATAGTGGTGTGATGTCATAGTGGTATAGTGATGTCATAGTGGTATGTCATAGTTGTATAGTGGTGTGATGTCATAGTGGTATAGTGATGACATAGTGATGTCATAGTGGTGTGATGTCATAGTGGTATAGTGATGTCATAGTGGTATAATGTCATAGTGGTATAGTGATGTCATAGTGGTATAATGTCATAGTGGTATAGTGATGTCATAGTGATGTGATGTCATAGTGGTGTGATGGTATAGTGATGTCATAGTGATGTGATGTCATAGTGATATAGTGGTGTTATGTCATAGTGGTATAGTGATGTCATAGTGGTATAGTGATGTCATAATGGTATAGTGATGTCATAGTGGTGTCATAGTTGTATAGTGGTGTGATGTCATAGTGGTATAGTGATGACATAGTGGTATAGTGATGTCATAGTGGTGTGATGTCATAGTGGTGTGATGTCATAGTGGTATAGTGATGTCATAGTGGTATAATGTCATAGTGGTGTGATGTCATAGTGGTGTGATGTCATAGTGATATAGTTGGTATAATGTCATAGTGGTATAGTGATGACATAGTGGTATAGTGATGTCATAGTGGTGTGATGTCATAGTGATATAGTGGTATAATGTCATAGTGGTATAGTGATGTCATAGTGGTGTGATGTCATAGTGATATAGTGGTATAATGTCATAGTGGTATAGTGATAACATAGTGGTATAGTGATGTCATAGTGGTGTGATGTCATAGTGGTGTGATGTCATAGTGGTATAGTGATGTCATAGTGGTATAATGTCATAGTGGTATAGTGATGTCATAGTGATGTGATGTCATAGTGATATAGTGGTGTGATGTCATAGTGGTATAGTGATGACATAGTGGTATAGTGGTGTGATTTCATAGTGGTATAGTGATGTCATAGTGGTGTGATGTCATAGTGGTATAGTGATGTCATAGTGGTGTCATAGTTGTATAGTGGTGTGATGTCATAGTGGTATAGTGATGTCATAGTGATGTGATGTCATAGTGATATAGTGGTGTGATGTCATAGTGGTATAGTGATGTCATAGTGGTATAGTGATGTCATAGTGGTGTGATGGTATAGTGAGGTCATAGTGGTGTAATGTCATAGTGGTATAGTGATGTCATAGTGATGTGATGTCATAGTGATATAGTGGTATAGATGTCATAGTGGTATAGTGATGACATAGTGGTATAGTGATGTCATAGTGGTGTGATGTCATAGTGGTATAGTGATGTCATAGTGGTGTGATGTCATAGTGGTGTGATGTCATAGTGGTATAGTGATGTCATAGTGGTATAATGTCATAGTGGTATAGTGATGTCATAGTGATGTGATGTCATTGTGATATAGTGGTGTGATGTCATAGTGGTATAGTGATGACAGTGGTATAGTGATGTCATAGTGGTGTGATGTCATAGTGGTGTGATGTCATAGTGGTATAGTGATGTCATAGTGGTGTGATGTCATAGTGGTATAGTGATGTCATAGTGATGTGATGTCATAGTGATATAGTGGTGTGATGTCATAGTGGTATAGTGATGTCATAGTGGTATAGTAATGTCATAGTGGTATAGTGATGTCATAGTGGTTTCATAGTTGTATAGTGGTGTGATGTCATAGTGGTATAGTGATGTCATAGTTGTATAGTGGTGTGATGTCATAGTGGTATAGTGGTGTCATAGTGGTGTGATGTCATAGTGGTATAGTGATGTCATAGTGGTATAATGTCATAGTGGTATAGTGATGTCATAGTGGTATAGTGATGTCATAGTGGTGTGATGTCATAGTGATATAGTGGTATAATGTCATAGTGGTATAGTGATGACATAGTGGTATAGTGATGTCATAGTGGTGTGATGTCATAGTGATATAGTGGTATAATGTCATAGTGGTATAGTGATGACATAGTGGTATAGTGATGTCATAGTGGTGTGATGTCATAGTGGTGTGATGCCATAGTGGTATAGTGATGTCATAGTGGTATAATGTCATAGTGGTATAGTGATGTCATAGTGATGTGATGTCATGGTGATATAGTGGTGTGATGTCATAGTGGTATAGTGATGACATAGTGATGTCATAGTGGTGTGATGTCATAGTGGTATAGTGATGTCATAGTGGTATAATGTCATAGTGGTATAGTGATGTCATAGTGGTATAATGTCATAGTGGTATAGTGATGTCATAGTGATGTGATGTCATAGTGGTGTGATGGTATAGTGATGTCATAGTGATGTGATGTCATAGTGATATAGTGGTGTTATGTCATAGTGGTATAGTGATGTCATAGTGGTATAGTGATGTCATAATGGTATAGTGATGTCATAGTGGTGTCATAGTTGTATAGTGGTGTGATGTCATAGTGGTATAGTGATGACATAGTGGTATAGTGATGTCATAGTGGTGTGATGTCATAGTGGTGTGATGTCATAGTGGTATAGTGATGTCATAGTGGTATAATGTCATAGTGGTGTGATGTCATAGTGGTGTGATGTCATAGTGATATAGTTGGTATAATGTCATAGTGGTATAGTGATGACATAGTGGTATAGTGATGTCATAGTGGTGTGATGTCATAGTGATATAGTGGTATAATGTCATAGTGGTATAGTGATGTCATAGTGGTGTGATGTCATAGTGATATAGTGGTATAATGTCATAGTGGTATAGTGATAACATAGTGGTATAGTGATGTCATAGTGGTGTGATGTCATAGTGGTGTGATGTCATAGTGGTATAGTGATGACATAGTGGTATAGTGGTGTGATTTCATAGTGGTATAGTGATGTCATAGTGGTGTGATGTCATAGTGGTATAGTGATGTCATAGTGGTGTCATAGTTGTATAGTGGTGTGATGTCATAGTGGTATAGTGATGTCATAGTGATGTGATGTCATAGTGATATAGTGGTGTGATGTCATAGTGGTATAGTGATGTCATAGTGGTATAGTGATGTCATAGTGGTGTGATGGTATAGTGAGGTCATAGTGGTGTAATGTCATAGTGGTATAGTGATGTCATAGTGATGTGATGTCATAGTGATATAGTGGTATAATGTCATAGTGGTATAGTGATGACATAGTGGTATAGTGATGTCATAGTGGTGTGATGTCATAGTGGTATAGTGATGTCATAGTGGTCTGATGTCATAGTGGTGTGATGTCATAGTGGTATAGTGATGTCATAGTGGTATAATGTCATAGTGGTATAGTGATGTCATAGTGATGTGATGTCATAGTGATATAGTGGTGTGATGTCATAGTGGTATAGTGATGACAGTGGTATAGTGATGTCATAGTGGTGTGATGTCATAGTGGTGTGATGTCATAGTGGTATAGTGATGTCATAGTGGTGTGATGTCATAGTGGTATAGTGATGTCATAGTGATGTGATGTCATAGTGATATAGTGGTGTGATGTCATAGTGGTATAGTGATGTCATAGTGGTATAGTAATGTCATAGTGGTATAGTGATGTCATAGTGGTATAGTGATGTCATAGTTGTATAGTGGTGTGATGTCATAGTGGTATAGTGGTGTCATAGTGGTGTGATGTCATAGTGGTATAGTGATGTCATAGTGGTATAATGTCATAGTGGTATAGTGATGTCATAGTGGTATAGTGATGTCATAGTGATATAGTGATGTCATAGTGGTGTGATGTCATAGTGGTATAGTGATGTCATAGTGGTATAATGTCATAGTGGTATAGTGATGTCATAGTGATGTGATGTCATAGTGATATAGTGGTACAATGTCATAGTGGTATAGTGATGACATAGTGGTATAGTGATGTCATAGTGGTGTGATGTCATAGTGGTGTGATGTCATAGTGATATAGTGGTATAATGTCATAGTGGTATAGTGATGACATAGTGGTATAGTGATGTCATAGTGGTGTGATGTCATAGTGATATAGTGGTATAATGTCATAGTGGTATAGTGATGACATAGTGGTATAGTGATGTCATAGTGGTGTGATGTCATAGTGATATAGTGGTATAATGTCATAGTGGTATAGTGATGACATAGTGGTATAGTGATGTCATAGTGGTGTGATGTCATAGTGGTGTGATGTCATAGTGGTATAGTGATGTCATAGTGGTGTGATGTCATAGTGGTATAGTGATGTCATAGTGGTATAATGTCATAGTGGTATAGTGATGTCATAGTGGTATAGTGATGTCATAGTGATATAGTGATGTCATAGTGGTGTGATGTCATAGTGGTATAGTGATGTCATAGTGGTATAATGTCATAGTGGTATAGTGATGTCATAGTGATGTGATGTCATAGTGATATAGTGGTATAATGTCATAGTGGTATAGTGATGACATTGTGGTATAGTGATGTCATAGTGGTGTGATGTCATAGTGGTGTGATGTCATAGTGGTGTGAGGTCATAGTGATATAGTGGTATAATGTCATAGTGGTATAGTGATGACATAGTGGTATAGTGATGTCATAGTGGTGTGATGTCATAGTGGTGTGATGTCATAGTGGTATAGTGATGTCATAGTGGTATAATGTCATAGTGGTATAGTGATGTCATAGTGATGTGATGTCATGGTGATATAGTGGTGTGATGTCATAGTGGTATAGTGATGACATAGTGATGTCATAGTGGTATAGTGATGTCATAGTGGTATAATGTCATAGTGGTATAATGTCATAGTGGTATAGTGATGTCATAGTGGTATAATGTCATAGTGGTATAGTGATGTCATAGTGATGTGATGTCATAGTGGTGTGATGTCATAGTGGTATAGTGATGTCATAGTGATGTGATGTCATAGTGATATAGTGGTGTGATGTCATAGTGGTATAGTGATGTCATAGTGGTATAGTAATGTCATAGTGGTATAGTGATGTCATAGTGGTGTCATAGTTGTATAGTGGTGTGATGTCATAGTGGTGTGATGTCATAGTGGTATAGTGATGTCATAGTTGTATAGTGGTGTGATGTCATAGTGGTATAGTGGTGTCATAGTGGTGTGATGTCATAGTGGTATAGTGATGTCATAGTGGTATAATGTCATAGTGGTATAGTGATGTCATAGTGGTATAGTGATGTCATAGTGATATAGTGATGTCATAGTGGTGTGATGTCATAGTGGTATAGTGATGTCATAGTGGTATAATGTCATAGTGGTATAGTGATGTCATAGTGATGTGATGTCATAGTGATATAGTGGTACAATGTCATAGTGGTATAGTGATGACATAGTGGTATAGTGATGTCATAGTGGTGTGATGTCATAGTGGTGTGATGTCATAGTGATATAGTGGTATAATGTCATAGTGGTATAGTGTTGACATAGTGGTATAGTGATGTCATAGTGGTGTGATGTCATAGTGATATAGTGGTATAATGTCATAGTGGTATAGTGATGACATAGTGGTATAGTGATGTCATAGTGGTGTGATGTCATAGTGATATAGTGGTATAATGTCATAGTGGTATAGTGATGACATAGTGGTATAGTGATGTCATAGTGGTGTGATGTCATAGTGGTGTGATGTCATAGTGGTATAGTGATGTCATAGTGGTGTGATGTCATAGTGGTATAGTGATGTCATAGTGGTATGTCATAGTGGTATAGTGATGTCATAGTGGTATAGTGATGTCATAGTGATATAGTGATGTCATAGTGGTGTGATGTCATAGTGGTATAGTGATGTCATAGTGGTATAATGTCATAGTGGTATAGTGATGTCATAGTGATGTGATGTCATAGTGATATAGTGGTATAATGTCATAGTGGTATAGTGATGACATTGTGGTATAGTGATGTCATAGTGGTGTGATGTCATAGTGGTGTGATGTCATAGTGATATAGTGGTATAATGTCATAGTGGTATAGTGATGACATAGTGGTATAGTGGTATAGTGATGTCATAGTGGTGTGATGTCATAGTGATATAGTGGTATAATGTCATAGTGGTATAGTGATGACATAGTGGTATAGTGATGTCATAGTGGTGTGATGTCATAGTGGTGTGATGTCATAGTGGTGTGGTGATGTCATAGTGGTGTCATAGTTGTATAGTGGTGTGATGTCATAGTGGTATAGTGATGACATAGTGATGTCATAGTGGTGTGATGTCATAGTGGTATAGTGATGTCATAGTGGTATAATGTCATAGTGGTATAGTGATGTCATAGTGGTATAATGTCATAGTGGTATAGTGATGTCATAGTGATGTGATGTCATAGTGGTGTGATGGTATAGTGATGTCATAGTGATGTGATGTCATAGTGATATAGTGGTGTTATGTCATAGTGGTATAGTGATGTCATAGTGGTATAGTGATGTCATAATGGTATAGTGATGTCATAGTGGTGTCATAGTTGTATAGTGGTGTGATGTCACAGTGGTATAGTGATGACATAGTGGTATAGTGATGTCATAGTGGTGTGATGTCATAGTGGTGTGATGTCATAGTGGTATAGTGATGTCATAGTGGTATAATGTCATAGTGGTGTGATGTCATAGTGGTGTGATGTCATAGTGATATAGTTGGTATAATGTCATAGTGAATAGTGTGATGTCATAGTGGTATAGTGATGTCATAGTGGTAGTGATGTCATAGTGGTATAGTGATGTCATAGTGGTATAGTTGTATAGTGGTAGTGATGTCATAGTGGTGTGATGTCATAGTGGTATAGTGGTGTGATGTCATAGTGGTATAGTGATGTCATAGTGGTATAGTAATGTCATAGTGGTATAGTGATGTCATAGTGGTGTGATGTCATAGTGGTGTGATGTCATAGTGGTGGAATAGTCATAGTGGTATAGTGATGTCATAGTGGTATAGGGTGATGTCATAGTGGTATAGTGGTGTCATAGTGGTGTGATGTCATAGTGGTATAGTGATGTCATAGTGGTATAATGTCATAGTGGTATAGTGATGTCATAGTGATGTGATGTCATAGTGATATAGTGGTGTGATGTCATAGTGGTATAGTGATGACATAGTGGTATAGTGGTGTGATTTCATAGTGGTATAGTGATGTCATAGTGGTGTGATGTCATAGTGGTATAGTGATGTCATAGTGGTGTCATAGTTGTATAGTGGTGTGATGTCATAGTGGTATAGTGATGTCATAGTGATGTGATGTCATAGTGATATAGTGGTGTGATGTCATAGTGGTATAGTGATGTCATAGTGGTATAGTGATGTCATAGTGGTGTGATGGTATAGTGAGGTCATAGTGGTGTAATGTCATAGTGGTATAGTGATGTCATAGTGATGTGATGTCATAGTGATATAGTGGTATAATGTCATAGTGGTATAGTGATGACATAGTGGTATAGTGATGTCATAGTGGTGTGATGTCATAGTGGTATAGTGATGTCATAGTGGTGTGATGTCATAGTGGTGTGATGTCATAGTGGTATAGTGATGTCATAGTGGTATAATGTCATAGTGGTATAGTGATGTCATAGTGATGTGATGTCATTGTGATATAGTGGTGTGATGTCATAGTGGTATAGTGATGACAGTGGTATAGTGATGTCATAGTGGTGTGATGTCATAGTGGTGTGATGTCATAGTGGTATAGTGATGTCATAGTGGTGTGATGTCATAGTGGTATAGTGATGTCATAGTGATGTGATGTCATAGTGATATAGTGGTGTGATGTCATAGTGGTATAGTGATGTCATAGTGGTATAGTAATGTCATAGTGGTATAGTGATGTCATAGTGGTTTCATAGTTGTATAGTGGTGTGATGTCATAGTGGTATAGTGATGTCATAGTTGTATAGTGGTGTGATGTCATAGTGGTATAGTGGTGTCATAGTGGTGTGATGTCATAGTGGTATAGTGATGTCATAGTGGTATAATGTCATAGTGGTATAGTGATGTCATAGTGGTATAGTGATGTCATAGTGATATAGTGATGTCATAGTGGTGTGATGTCATAGTGGTATAGTGATGTCATAGTGGTATAATGTCATAGTGGTATAGTGATGTCATAGTGATGTGATGTCATAGTGATATAGTGGTACAATGTCATAGTGGTATAGTGATGACATAGTGGTATAGTGATGTCATAGTGGTGTGATGTTATAGTGGTGTGATGTCATAGTGATATAGTGGTATAATGTCATAGTGGTATAGTGATGACATAGTGGTATAGTGATGTCATAGTGGTGTGATGTCATAGTGGTGTGATGTCATAGTGGTATAGTGATGTCATAGTGGTGTGATGTCATAGTGGTATAGTGATGTCATAGTGGTATAATGTCATAGTGGTATAGTGATGTCATAGTGGTATAGTGATGTCATAGTGATATAGTGATATAGTGATGTCATAGTGGTATAATGTCATAGTGGTATAGTGATGTCATAGTGGTATAATGTCATAGTGGTATAGTGATGTCATAGTGATGTGATGTCATAGTGGTGTGATGGTATAGTGATGTCATAGTGATGTGATGTCATAGTGATATAGTGGTGTTATGTCATAGTGGTATAGTGATGTCATAGTGGTATAGTGATGTCATAATGGTATAGTGATGCATAGTGGTGTCATAGTTGTATAGTGGTGTGATGTCATAGTGGTATAGTGATGACATAGTGGTATAGTGATGTCATAGTGGTGTGATGTCATAGTGGTGTGATGTCATAGTGGTATAGTGATGTCATAGTGGTATAATGTCATAGTGGTGTGATGTCATAGTGGTGTGATGTCATAGTGATATAGTTGGTATAATGTCATAGTGGTATAGTGATGACATAGTGGTATAGTGATGTCATAGTGGTGTGATGTCATCACTATGACATCACACCACTATGACATCACTATACCACTATGACATCACACCACTATATCACTATGACATCACATCACTATACCACTATGATGTGATGTCATAGTGGTATAGTGATGTCATAGTGGTGTGATGTCATAGTGGTATAGTGATGTCATAGTGATGTGATGTCATAGTGATATAGTGGTGTGATGTCATAGTGGTATAGTGATGTCATAGTGGTATAGTAATGTCATAGTGGTATAGTGATGTCATAGTGGTGTCATAGTTGTATAGTGGTGTGATGTCATAGTGGTATAGTGATGTCATAGTTGTATAGTGGTGTGACGTCATAGTGGTATAGTGGTGTCATAGTGGTGTGATGTCATAGTGGTATAGTGATGTCATAGTGGTATAATGTCATAGTGGTATAGTGATGTCATAGTGGTATAGTGATGTCATAGTGATATAGTGATGTCATAGTGGTGTGATGTCATAGTGGTATAGTGATGTCATAGTGGTATAATGTCATAGTGGTATAGTGATGTCATAGTGATGTGATGTCATAGTGATATAGTGGTACAATGTCATAGTGGTATAGAGATGACATAGTGGTATAGTGATGTCATAGTGGTGTGATGTCATAGTGGTGTGATGTCATAGTGATATAGTGGTATAATGTCATAGTGGTATAGTGATGACATAGTGGTATAGTGATGTCATAGTGGTGTGATGTCATAGTGATATAGTGGTATAATGTCATAGTGGTATAGTGATGACATAGTGGTATAGTGATGTCATAGTGGTTGTTAGGTTCGGTTCTGATCCTGTTGCCTAGGCTGGACCTTGGACAGGTGGGATTCCCTCGCTAGCGAGACAATGATGACACAGACACTTATGTTGTATCGATAATTGCAAATTGCTATATTTTTCGACAGAGCATTTATACACACATACAGAGAGTTACAGAAATCTCCTCCTCCTTACATGTAGAAAAAGGGGAACAAGTTCACAGTTTCAATCTTACAGATTTCAGAGGATTTTAAGGAACAATTGTTAAACTTTAAAGACAGAAGAACACGTTACTTGCATACAGAATGCCTGCTCCGGAACTAGCCATCTAGCACATATTCTATTTATGAAAACCGCAAAACTTAAATGTTAGAATAAAAGCATATTGAAATGTCTCTACAGAGACCTATGTTATATAAAATGGAATCCTAGATCTCAAAATGGAGTAGCTAATGTCAGACATAATATTCCATCATTTCACATTCCTTTCAATTCCCTCCTCTGATCCCAAGGATATTTACTTTCCTGGGATCACTCACTATACCAATTTTGCCTTTTCAGCATGAATGACTCCTGGGAATCTTGGCTGGATTCGGGATTCTGCTTTATTTTCAATCCTGTTGTTTTCCCAATTATACAGAATATCATTTTTACTGAAAGGAATGCACACAAGGCCAGGAGCAAGATCATTATAATGAATATTCCTGCCTTTTTAAAGAAACCCACAATACTAGGCCACAATCCTCCCAGAGATCCAGAAAAAGGATCCCAAGCATCTCCCATGTGTTGCATTTGATTCACCAGGGACATTCTCTCATTGTGGTGGGCTTCTATTTGGTCATGGTAATCAGGAACAGTAATTTCTCCAATGGCCTTAGTAAGATTTTTCATGAATGTGCAACACATATCTGCTTGTTCATGTAATATACATAGCCCTACAACAATATCTCCCATCTTTTCCAACTGTAGGTTTGTCATTTCTTGCAACAGTCTTATTTTATAAGTTTCCTCATTCAAATCAGTAATGTCCTTGTCAGTTTTATTCATCCAAGACATTACCAGACTTGAAAATTCATCTACTCTGGTTAGGGCATTAATACTTCCTCCTGGGAGCAAAGTCAGTAATTTTTCCCAGAGACTTGTTACATCTCGTTTGGATCTTATTTTCAAACTCCCTGACGGTTTGTTCATTTCCATCATGATTTCTCCACTTGCTACTCCCATATAAGGAACCATGTACATAAGGGAACACCATCCCCCTGTTTTTCTATCGGTGGGATATGGGATGGTGGTATGACAAGCCAGTCCACAACAGACCATAAATCCCTGGGGAAGGTGTGGTGCTTCCACCACCTCCTCCCCATGCATAGGAGTTCGTAGACCCCTCAGGCACATCCAGTCTACAAGAGGCACAAACTCAGATTGGGGGGATATCCATGGAGTACTTACATTATGTAGGGAGGAGAGAACCTGGTTAACAGTGTCATTGGGCTTCCTCATCCTAAAACAATGGCTTATGTTATACAAACTCATATTTCCCACTCTCTCATCTCCATCATTCATCTCAGTAAGTTTAATTCCCAATCCTTCAATTTCTAAGGACTTGTCCTCCTCCCATGCCGCAACATTCCTAATAGTCATATTCATCACAGATTCTCGACACCATTCTCCATTTGCTATCTGACCTTCATGTGTTACCACACCATTCAAAAAACAGAGGTTGGGGTGTTTAGAAAATTTTCTAAAGTACACTGGTCTATCAGTCCTGGTAACCCTTCTCATGGGGGTCTTACCTGCAGCGGCATCAAATTGAGGCAATGTTACTGGTAAGCCTATAACCGGGATTTTACCCTCATTAGAATGTATTTTGGAACATACCCAGCAGTTCTCTTTCTGCCCTGTTAATTGTCCATATTTATACATTAATGCCCAGTGGTGGGGAACAGTGGGGACCTCCTCATATTTCTTTGGGTTCCCCACAGGTCCCATGGACTTAAACACCGTTGTTCCATACACTTTCGCTTTGTCAACATTGTTCTTTATAGGTTTGTTATCTCTTTGATTGATATTAAGAGATTCATCTATTCTTTGAAAGAACAGAGGATCATCCACCACCTCCTTGTGGACAACCCTGCGTTTACCTTTTTCAAACGTGACACCAGTGTTTTAGTTACCGTATGTTCCCTGGGAATACAGAACCTAAGCGGTTTCCCTACTGTGTCATTATAGAAAAACATGGTTGCTTTAATTTTACAGGCTAGGTCCGTCTCTGTATAACCCGTTAGGTGGCCTTTGGGAATCCTCCTCACCCAGTCAAATTTGACACAGCAAAGCTTCCAGATATTACCCTTTGAATCCCAATATTGATCTCTGGCTCGCCATCTAATGAATCTCTTCCCTACCATGACTAATTTTGGGTCTTGGCCTTTTCCCACCTCATGTATTCCATGTATCCCATGGCAACCTGGGGTGAAGTAGCAAACCCCCGTAGCAGTCACCACAAACAATATAAGCAATAGTCCACAGTATTTCCCTCCTCTTATCATTCTATTGTACACCTGATTGGCAGTTAAGTGCTGGTTTTCCCGGACCCTTGCTCTATAGAGGGAGCCATCAGGATCTCTGGCTTTGCGTCCTCCTTGTTCTTGAGCCCTCGCTCCAAGGGGGGAGCCATCGGGGCTTCTAGCTTTGTGTCCTCCTTGTTCTCGAGCCCTCGCTCCAAGGGGGGAGCCATCGGGGCTTCTGGGGTCTTTATCTTCAAGGGACCCTTTTTCAATCTGCTCGCATGAATCCATGGTCCTAGGCCTTCAACCTTTACGGCTGTCCGGGAGACCTTTTCCACCGTATATGGGCCTTGGTAAATGGGGCCCGTCTTTCTTCTTACGGCCAACTGCTTAACCAATACCTCATCTCCAGGTATAAATGGGTGAGTTGGATCTGTGGAAAGAGGAGAAAAGGTGACAGCAACTCCTTCTTGGGTATGTTGAATAGTACTTACCATATGTTTATCCAAGTTTCCTGTTGAGAAAACAAATCATTATCCTTTCCTACACTATTGTCCCATGAGTACCTCAAAAGGGGAATACCCTCTAGAATTAGGAGTGACCCTTATCTGGTAAAGTACACCTGGGAGATATAAGGACCAATTTTTCATAGTACCTTGAGTAGCTTTATTCAGTTTATCCTTAATATTTCTATTCATCCGTTCGACAATTCCCGCACTCTGAGGGTGATAAGGGATGTGCAATTTCCATTGTATCCCCAAAATCCTAGAGAATTCCTGTGTGAGTCTAGAGGCAAAAGCTGGTCCCTGGTCAGACCAGATATTCACTGGGAGTCTGAATCGACTCACCCAATTATTTATAATAGCTCGTACCGCTATTCCTGCCGTTTCCCCAGTAGTGGGCACTGCTTCTACCCACCCGGAAAATTTATCCACAATTACCAAAAGATATTTTACATTTCCTTTCTGTTTTGGCATATGCGTAAAGTCTATTTGTAAGTCTGTAAGAGGTCCTAATGGAGGGGGCAAATTTCCGTGTCTTCCCATTGCCTTTCCCTGTACATTATTTTGTGCGCATGTAACGCATGAGCTTACAAAGTCTTGTATTATTTTTATGAGTCCTTCTGTTTGAAAATGGTCTCTGTACTGTTTTAAGATGGGCTTACGGCCTATGTGACCTGGACCGTGAATGTATGAGATGATCAATGGTGCCACAGACTTAGGAATACCCATGATTCCCTCCTTATTTGTCCAAAGACCCGCGGGATCTTTGGCCAAATTATGCTGCATCCAGTCAGAGATATCAATGGGCAAAGCCATGGACTGTAAAAGCATAACCGTAGTTTTGAAGTCTGGTGCACTAAAATCATTCATGTAAAACATAGAGGTCACAGGGGTGTCTTGTGCAGGGATAGTATCTGCTGCTTGTTTGGCTACTTTACCAGCAAATGCATTGCCAAGTGCTTCCGTGGTCCTACTCGTAGTATGAGCTTTCACTTTAATCACTGCAATCGCTTTAGGCAGGTGTATGGCATCTAGTAATGTTTCAATAAGGGTTTGGTGTGCTATCGGTTTTCCTTCTGCGGTTAGATAGCCGCGTCTCTGCCAAATCTTCCCAAAATCGAATACGATTCCATGAGCGTACCGACTGTCGGTATATATATTTACAATTTGGTTTGCAAACAGCTGACAGGCACGTATTAATGCAGTAAGTTCAGCCTCCTGTGCAGATTTTGCGACTAAGGGTTTTGCTTCATGAATAATGTTAGGAAGCTGGACAACTGCATAACCAGTACGGTAGGTTTTATCATCGGGGCGCGTACAACTCCCGTCCACATATATGTCAATGCCCCCTTCTAGGGGGTTCTCCCTTAAATCAGCTCTTGGGGAGGTTGTTTGGGAAATTAGGTCTTCGCAATTATGCTCTGGCACTGGTTCTGATTCAGGCATTAATTTAAGGAGGGAATGCAGAAACCGTACTATAGGAGTAGTGGATGGACAAGTTTTAATCTCTAAATTTTGTGTGTTTAAGAGAATTATCTCGTACCCACTTAACCTCTGTGCTGTCATATGTTGCGTGTTCATGTTTTGCATCAGTTGTGTGACAGTGTGAGTTGTAAAAAGGGTCATGGGTGATGCTAGAACAAGTTTCTCTGCCGCCTGTACTACTAAGGCACAGGCGGCCAGTGCCTGAAGACAAGCGGGCATACCCTGAACCTGAACAGGTAGTTTTTTTGAAATATACGTTACAGGTCTTTGCTTACCACCATGCTCCTGAGTCAGAACAGCAGCCATGGTATTCCCCATAACGAGACAATACAGTGAAAAAGGCCTACCATGTTGTATCAGCCCCAAAGCGGGTGCATTACGAAGTGAACGCACCAGCATGTCATAGGCAGTGACCATCTCAGGGGTCCAGGTAATTTGTTTGGGGGCTGTGGCGAGTGTAGCCTTCCTAAGGACTGAGTCATGAAATGAACAGTCTGGAATCCATTGCCTACAGTACACTATTGAGCCTAGGAAAGACAGCAGTGAGCGCTTGTCGCTCGGTCTGCTCAGTGCCGATATGGCCTCTACTCTGGCAGGGGATACCAGCCTGGCACCTTCCGAGATGACCGCTCCCAAGTATTCCACCCGAGACGAGCACCACTGCACCTTCTTGAAAGATGCTAAGTGACCCTTGTCAGCGAGGTGGTCTAACAGATGCACAGAGTCATTACTACAGCCAATTTCTGTCCCATTTCCTATTAGAAGATCGTCCACGTATTGGATCAGAACTGAACCATGTTCAGGCACCCAGTCAGTCAGGGATTGATTTAACACCATGCTGAAGGCGGCTGGACTATCCACAAAGCCTTGCGTTAACCTGGTCCATGTTAGCTGGCCACGTTTCCATGAGAAACTGAAGAGGGGCTGACTTGCAGCATCAACGGGCACACTAAAAAATGCATTGGCAAGGTCTATCACCGTATACCATTTGTGTTCTGGTGTCAGAGGAGCAAAGATGGTGCTAATATCTGCAACGAGGGGAGGTAGAGGTGTAATGCATTTGTTCAAGGGCCTTAAATCTTGTACCAAGCGCCATGTTCCGTTTGCCTTTCTTACGGGGTTAATGGGTGTGTTCCAAGGACTGATGACTGGAGTCAGTATGCCCTTTTGTAAAAATAATTCTATCTGTGGGTCTATACCATTCAACTTCTCCTCAGACAGGGGATATTGTTTCTGAAAAATGGGGAGACATCCCTGTCTGATTGTCGGCCGGTAGGGTGTGCAATTTAGGAAACCCACAGAATCTTTGGACTCTGCCCATATTTTATGCTGACCTACTGGTGGGGGTAGAGCCACAAAGAAAGATCTGATGTCCACCCGTTTCTGCACTGACACATCACAGTCTGGTGATTTAACTGACACGGTGCCATTGGGCTCAAAAATTATTTTGATTCGTAGTTTGGATAGTAAGTCTCTACCAGCCAAAGAGACTGGGCAAGTAAATAACAGAGCAAAACTACATTTACATAGGAACTTGCCATCTTGGTTACAGATTTCTAAATCTGATGTTATGTCGTGTGATGTTGGTATCCCATTAATTCCCACAGAGCGTCCTTGTGTAATAGCCCTACTGGCAAAAGCCTTGTTGTTCAAGGAGCTGGTCGTAGCCCCCGTATCTGTGAGGAGTGCGATGTCCACCCCCTCTATAACAAGGTTTATAATAGGTAAAGCCTGCCAAGTGCCAGAATAAGAGCAAAGAACTAAGGACGGGATACGCTCCGGGCCTCCCTATGGGTTTTGTCTGTTTGGCCATTGTACCGGTATTTGGGGAGAGGGAAGAGGCCCGGCACCAGCTTGTAGCTGCTGTGGTTGGTTTTGAGATTGTGCCTGTTGGTTCCACTGTAGGTACTGGGCTATCTGTCTATTGTCATTCCAGTTAGGGAATCTCTCTCTCACTCTCTTTCCCTATCTATCTCGATCTCTCTCTTTCCCTATCTATCTCGATCTCTCTCTCTCTTTCCCTATCTATCTCGATCTCTCTCTCTCTCTTTCCCTATCTCTCTCTCTCTCTCTTTCCCTATTTATCTCGATCTCTCTCTCTCTTTACCTATCTATCTCGATCTCTCTCTCTCTCTCTCTCTTTCCCTATCTTGATCTCTCTCTCTCTCTTTCCCTATCTATCTCAATCTCTCTCTCTCTTTCCCTATCTATCTCGATCTCTCTCTCTCTTTCCCTATCTATCTCGATCTCTCTCTCCCTCTCTCTCTATTTCCCTATCTTTCTCTCTCTCTCTCTTTCCCTATCTATGTCTCTTTCTTTCCCTATCTATCTCTCTCTCTCTCTTTCCCTATCTATCTCGATCTCTCTCTCTCTTTCCCTATCTATCTCGATCTCTCTCTCTCTCTCTCTTTCCCTATCTATGTCTCTTTCTTTTCCTATCTAACTCTCTCTCTCTTTCCCTATCTATCTTGATCTCTCTCTCTCTCTTTCCCTATCTATCTCGATCTCTCTTTCTCTCTCTCTCGTTCCCTATCTATATCAATCTCTCTTTCTCTCTCTCTCTCTCTTTCCCTATGTATCTCGATCTCTCTCTCTCTTTCCCTATCTATCTCGATCTCTCTCTCTCTCTTTTTCCTATCTATCTAGATTTCTCTCTCTCTCTTTCCCTATCTATCTCGATCTCTCTCTCTCTCTCTCTTTCCCTATCTATCTCGATCTCTCTCTCTCTTTCCCTATCTATCTCTCTCTCTCTCTCTTTCCCTATCTATCTCGATCTCTCTCTCTCTTTCCCTATCTATCTCTCTCTCTCTTTCCCTATCTATCTCGATCTCTCATTCTCTCTCTCTCATTCCCTATCTATCTCGATCTCTCTCTCTCTCTCTTTCCCTATCTATCTCGATCTCTCTCTCTCTTTCCCTATCTATGTCGATCTCTCTCGAGCTCTCTCTCTCTTTCCCTATCTATCCCGATCTCTCTCTCGCTCTCTCTCTCTTTAGCTATCTATCTCGATCTCTATCTCTCTCTTTCCCTATCTTTCTCGATCTCTCTCTCTCTCTTTCCCTATCTATCTCGATCTCTCTCTCTCTCTCTCTTTCCCTCTCTCTCTCTTTCCCTATCTATCTCGATCTCTCTCTCTTTCCCTATCTATCTCGTTCTCTCTCTCTCTTTCCCTATCTATCTCGATCTCTCTCTCTCTCTCTTTCCCCATCTATCTCGATCTCTCTCTCTTTCCCTATCTCTCTCCATCTCTCTCTCTCTCTCTTTCCCTATCTATCTCGATCTCTTTCTCTCTCTTTCCCTATCTATCTCGATCTCTCTTCTCTCTCTTTCCCTATCTATCTCGATCTCTCTCTCTCTCTCTTTCCCCATCTATCTCGATCTCTCTCTCTCTTTCCCTATCTCTCTCCATCTCTCTCTCTCTCTCTCTTTCCCTATCTATCTCGATCTCTCTCTCTCTTTCCCTATCTATTTCGATCTCTCTCTCTCTCGCTCTTTCCCTATCTATCTCTCTATCTCTCTCTCTTTCCCTATCTATCTCGATCTCTCTCTCTCTCTTTCCCTATCTATCTCAATCTCTCTCTCTCGCTCTTTCCCTATCTCTCTCTCTCTCTCTCTCTCTTTCTCTCTCTCATTCTCTCTCTCTCTCTTTCTCTCTCTCTATCTCATTCTCTCTCTCTCTCTCTTTCCCTATCTATCTCGATCTCTCTCTCTCTTTGCCTATCTATCTCGATCTCTCTCTCGCTATTTCCCTATCTATCTCGATCTCTCTCTCGCTCTTTCCCTATCTATCTATCTCTCTCGCTCTTTCCCTATCTATCTCGATCTCTCTCTCGCTCTCTCTCTCTTTAGCTATCTTTCTCTCTCTCTTTCCCTATCTTTCTCGATCTCTCTCTCTTTCCCTATCTATCTCGATCTCTCTCTCTTTCTCTCTCTCTTTCTTTCCCTATCTATCTCGATCTCTCTCTCTCTTTCCCTATCTATCTCAATCTCTCTCTCTCTCTCTTTCCCTATCTATCTCGATCTCTCTCTCTTTCTCTCTCCTCTCTCTTTCCCTATCTATCTCGATCTCTCTCTCTCTTTCCCTCTCTCTCTCTTTCCCTATCTATCTCAATCTCTCTCTCTTTCCCTATCTATCTCGATCTCTCTCTCTTTCCCTATCTCTCTCTCTCTCTCTCTCTCTTTCCCTATCTATCTCGATCTCTCTTTCTCTCTCTCTCTCTTTCCCTATTTATCTCGATCTCTCTCTCTCTCTTTCCCTATCTATCTCGATCTCTCTCTCTTTCCCTCTCTCCCTTTTTTCCTATCTATCTCGATTTCTCTCTCTCTCTTTCCCTATCTATCTCGTTCTCTATCTCTCTCTTTCCCTATCTATTTCGATCTCTCTCTTTCCCTATCTATCTCGATCTCTCATTCTCTCTCTCTCATTCCCTATCTATCTCGATCTCTCTTTCTTTCCCTCTCTCTCTCTTTCCCTATCTATCTTGATCTCTCTCTCTCTCTTTCCCTATCTATCTCGATCTCTCTCTCTTTCCCTATCTATCTCGATCTCTCTCTCTCTTTCCCTATCTATCTCGATCTCTCTTTCCCTATCTATCTCGATCTCTCTCTCTCTCTTTCCCTATCTATCTCGATCTCTCTCTCGCTCTCTCTCTCTTTCCCTATCTATCTCGATCTCTCTCTTTCCCTATCTATCTCAATCTCTCTCTCTCTTTCCCTATCTATCTCGATCTCTCTCTCTCTCTTTCCCTATCTATCTCTCTCTCTCTTTCCCTATTTATCTCGATCTCTCTCTCTCTTTCCCCATCTATCTCGATCTCTCTCTCTTTCCCTATCTCTCTCCATCTCTCTCTCTTTCCCTATCTATCTCGATCTCTCTCTCTCTCTTTCCCTATCTATCTCGATCTCTCTTCTCTCTCTTTCCCTATCTATCTCGATCTCTCTCTCTCTCTTTCCCCATCTATCTCGATCTCTCTCTCTTTCCGTATCTCTCTCCATCTCTCTCTCTCTCTCTCTTTCCCTATCTATCTCGATCTCTCTCTCTCTCTTTCCCTATCTATTTCGATCTCTCTCTCTCGCTCTTTCCCTATCTCTCTCTCTCTCTCTTTCCCTATCTATCTCTCTCTCTCTCTCTCTTTCCCTATCTATCTCAATCTCTCTCTCTCGCTCTTTCCCTATCTATCTCTCTCTCTCTCTCTTTCTCTCTCTCATTCTCTCTCTCTCTTTCCCTCTCTCTCTCTTTCCCTATCTATCTCAATCTCTCTCTCTCTCTTTCCCTATCTATCTCGATCTCTCTCTCTTTCCCTATCTCTCTCTCTCTTTCCCTATCTATCTCGATCTCTCTTTCTCTCTCTCTCTCTTTCCCTATTTATCTCGATCTCTCTCTCTCTCTCTTTCCCTATCTATCTCGATCTCTCTCTCTTTCCCTCTCTCTCTTTTTTCCTATCTATCTCGATTTCTCTCTCTCTCTCTTTCCCTATCTATCTCGTTCTCTATCTCTCTCTTTCCCTATCTATTTCGATCTCTCTCTTTCCCTATCTATCTCGATCTCTCATTCTCTCTCTCTCATTCCTTATCTATCTCGATCTCTCTCTCTTTCCCTCTCTCTCTCTTTCCCTATCTATCTTGATCTCTCTCTCTCTCTTTCCCTATCTATCTCGATCTCTCTCTCTCTCTCTCTTTCCCTATCTATCTTGATCTCTCTCTCTCTTTCCCTATCTATCTCGATCTCTCTTTCCCTATCTATCTCGATCTCTCTCTCTCTCTTTCCCTATCTATCTCGATCTCTCTCTCACTCTCTTTCCCTATCTATCTCGATCTCTCTCTTTCCCTATCTATCTCGATCTCTCTCTCTCTTTCCCTGTCTATCTCGATCTCTCTCTCTCTTTCCCTATCTCTCTCTCTTTCCCTATTTATCTCGATCTCTCTCTCTCTTTACCTATCTATCTCGATCTCTCTCTCTCTCTTTCCCTATCTATCTCGATCTCTCTCTCTCTCTCTTTCCCCATCTATCTCGATCTCTCTCTCTCTTTCCCTATCTCTCTCCATCTCTCTCTCTCTCTCTTTCCCTATCTATCTCGATCTCTCTCTCTCTTTCCCTATCTATTTCGATCTCTCTCTCTCGCTCTTTCCCTATCTATCTCTCTATCTCTCTCTCTTTCCCTATCTATCTCGATCTCTCTCTTTCTCTTTCCCTATCTATCTCAATCTCTCTCTCTCGCTCTTTCCCTATCTCTCTCTCTCTCTCTTTCTCTCTCTCATTCTCTCTCTCTCTCTTTCTCTCTCTCTATCTCATTCTCTCTCTCCCTCTTTCCCTATCTATCTCGATCTCTCTCTCTCTTTGCCTATCTATCTCGATCTCTCTCTCGCTATTTCCCTATCTATCTCGATCTCTCTCTCGCTCTTTCCCTATCTATCTATCTCTCTCGCTCTTTCCCTATCTATCTCGATCTCTCTCTCGCTCTCTCTCTCTCTTTAGCTATCTTTCTCTCTCTCTTTCCCTATCTTTCTCGATCTCTCTCTCTTTCCCTATCTATCTCGATCTCTCTCTCTTTCTCTCTCTCTTTCTTTCCCTATCTATCTCGATCTCTCTCTCTCTTTCCCTATCTATCTCAATCTCTCTCTCTCTCTCTTTCCCTATCTATCTCGATCTCTCTCTCTTTCTCTCTCCTCTCTCTTTCCCTATCTATCTCGATCTCTCTCTCTCTTTCCCTCTCTCTCTCTTTCCCTATCTATCTCAATCTCTCTCTCTTTCCCTATCTATCTCGATCTCTCTCTCTTTCCCTATCTCTCTCTCTCTCTCTCTCTCTTTCCCTATCTATCTCGATCTCTCTTTCTCTCTCTCTCTCTTTCCCTATTTATCTCGATCTCTCTCTCTCTCTTTCCCTATCTATCTCGATCTCTCTCTCTTTCCCTCTCTCCCTTTTTTCCTATCTATCTCGATTTCTCTCTCTCTCTTTCCCTATCTATCTCGTTCTCTATCTCTCTCTTTCCCTATCTATTTCGATCTCTCTCTTTCCCTATCTATCTCGATCTCTCATTCTCTCTCTCTCATTCCCTATCTATCTCGA
>NW_024404515.1:0-2500 GCF_905171775.1 Rana temporaria | reverse complement strand
TCCCTGTCTATCTCGATCTCTCTCTCTCTTTCCCTATCTCTCTCTCTCTTTCCCTATTTATCTCGATCTCTCTCTCTCTTTACCTATCTATCTCGATCTCTCTCTCTCTCTTTCCCTATCTATCTTGATCTCTCTCTCTCTCTCTTTCCCTATCTATCTCAATCTCTCTCTCTCTTTCCCTATCTATCTCGATCTCTCTCTCTCTTTCCCTATCTATCTCGATCTCTCTCTCCCTCTCTCTCTATTTCCCTATCTTTCTCTCTCTCTCTCTTTCCCTATCTATGTCTCTTTCTTTCCCTATCTATCTCTCTCTCTCTTTCCCTATCTATCTCGATCTCTCTCTCTCTTTCCCTATCTATCTCGATCTCTCTCTCTCTCTCTCTTTCCCTATCTATGTCTCTTTCTTTCCCTATCTAACTCTCTCTCTCTTTCCCTATCTATCTTGATCTCTCTCTCTCTCTTTCCCTATCTATCTCGATCTCTCTTTCTCTCTCTCTCGTTCCCTATCTATATCAATCTCTCTTTCTCTCTCTCTCTCTTTCCCTATGTATCTCGATCTCTCTCTCTCTTTCCCTATCTATCTCGATCTCTCTCTCTCTCTTTTTTCCTATCTATCTAGATTTCTCTCTCTCTCTTTCCCTATCTATCTCGATCTCTCTCTCTCTCTCTCTTTCCCTATCTATCTCGATCTCTCTCTCTCTTTCCCTATCTATCTCTCTCTCTCTCTTTCCCTATCTATCTCGATCTCTCTCTCTCTCTCTTTCCCTATCTATCTCTCTCTCTTTCCCTATCTATCTCGATCTCTCTCTCTCTCTTTCCCTATCTATCTCGATCTCTCTCTCTCTTTCCCTATCTATGTCGATCTCTCTCGCGCTCTCTCTCTCTTTCCCTATCTATCTCGATCTCTCTCTCGCTCTCTCTCTATTCCCCTATCTATCTCGATCTCTCTCTCTCTCTCTTTCCCTCTCTCTCTCTTTCCCTATCTATCTTGATCTCTCTCTCTCTCTTTCCCTATCTATCTCGATCTCTCTCTCTCTTTCCCTATCTATCTCGATCTCTCTCTCTCTCTCTTTTCCTATCTATCTCGATCTCTCTCTCTCTTTCCCTATCTATCTCGATCTCTCTCTCTTTCCCTATCTATCTCTCTCTCTCTTTCCCTATCTATCTCGATCTCTCTCTCGCTCTCTCTCTCTTTCCCTATCTATCTCGATCTCTCTCTCTCTCTCTTTCCCTATCTATCTCGATCTCTCTCTCTCTCTTTCCCTATTTATCTCGATCTCTCTCTCTCTTTCCCTATCTATCTCGATCTCTCTCTCTCTCTTTCCCTATCTATCTCTCTCTCTCTCTCTCTTTCCCCATCTATCTCAATCTCTCTCTCTCTCTCTCTTTGCCTATCTATCTCGATCTCTCTCTCTCTCTCTTTCCATATCTATGTCGATCTCTCTCTCCCTCTCTCTCTATTTCCCTATCTTTCTCTCTCTCTTTCCCTATCTATGTCTCTTTCTTTCCCTATTTATCTCTCTCTCTCTTTCCCTATCTATCTCGATCTCTCTATCTCTTTCCCTATCTATCTCGATCTCTCTCTCTCTCTTTCCCTATCTATGTCTCTTTCTTTCCCTATCTATCTATCTCTCTCTCTCTTTCCCTATCTATCTCGATCTCTCTCTCTCTTTCCCTATCTATCTCGATCTCTCTTTCTCTCTCTCTCGTTCCCTATCTATCTCGATCTCTCTTTCTCTCTCTCTCTCTTTCCCTATCTATCTCGATCTCTCTCTCTCTTTCCCTATCTATCTCGATCTCTCTCTCTCTCTCTTTCCCTCTCTCTCTCTTTCCCTATCTATCTCGATCTCTCTCTCTTTCTCTCCCTCTCTCTTTCCCTATCTATCTCGATGTCTCTCTCTCTTTCCCTATCTATCTCAATCTCTCTCTCTCTCTTTCCCTATCTATCTCGATCTCTCTCTCTTTCTCTCTCTCCTCTCTCTTTCCCTATCTATCTCGATCTCTCTCTCTCTTTCCCTCTCTCTCTTTCCCTATCTATCTCAATCTCTCTCTCTTCTCTTTCCCTATCTATCTCGATCTCTCTCTCCTCTCTCTCTATTTCCCTATCTTTCTCTCTCGCTCTTTCCCTATCTCTCTCTCTCTTCTTTCCTATCTATCTCTCTCTCTCTTTCCCTATCTATCTCGATCTCTCTTTCTCTCTTTCTCTCTCTTTCCCTATTTATCTCGATCTCTCTCTCTCTCTTTCCCTATCTATCTCGATCTCTCTCTCTTTCCCTCTCTCTCTTTTTTCCTATCTATCTCGATTTCTCTCTCTCTCTCTTTCCCTATCTATCTCGTTCTCTATCACTCTCTTTCCCTATCTATTTCGATCTCTCTCTTTCCCTATCTATCTCGATCTCTCATTCTCTCTCTCTCATTCCTTATCTATCTCGATCTCTCTCTCTCTCTCTCTTTCCCTATCTCTTTCGATCTCTCTCTCTCTCTCTTTCCCTATCTATCT